>NC_040042.1:1297934-1602585 GCF_003713205.1 Coffea eugenioides
GCAAAGATGAAAAGAATTGGAGTCAACAACATATTCACACTTACAATATTGAGCCGGTGCAAGATATCCATCTCAGGGGGGGACTTTCCACAAATTCGTAGAACCTCTTGTCTGGCTTTCTCTTGCCAGGCCGGATGCATAGACAGGAGTATGAGGGTCCATGTAAGCCAGAGAGCAGTGTTCTCTTGGCCGGCAAGGTAGAACTGCTTACACTCCTCTATTACATCCTCAATTGTCATGTCATTTCCCTTTTCTTCTTTGCATTGCAACAGCAATCCAAGCAGATCAGCATTACCTGCTTCGCCATCTTGCATTGCCTTTTGCTTCTTGCAAATTAGATCTCTTAACATTGCTTTGATCTCTATATCCACCTGATATCTCCTTCTATTCTTCTTAGTTGGTAGAAACCTGTATAACCAACCGTTCAAGCAAATTTAGAGATAAAACAAATGAATTGCTCAAACATATGTGAGGAGTGACTATTTTTTGCTAACATTATAAAGATTCGTCCATAGATTGCATTGATTTTTTTACCTTATAAAACAGAACACAAAAAATTGAATCCGAGCTATGATTTGTTTCTTTCTAATTTACAAATGGAAATCTACCTGAGTCCTGGGAGGTACAAAGCTCGATATGCTTCACTTGCCAGCACAGCTTGCTCTTTTTGATGTTCAAAGATCTTCTTTCCTTCTTTATAGCTACTTCCGAAGGCTGCTCTAGAAATCACATCTGCAGAAAGACCATGCAATTCAGAATTGATATCAATTTCGCTTCGTCCATCGGCTGCAAGCAGCATCTTCCATCGATCAATGAGATTGCAACAACTTACTAAAACCTGTGGTACCATTCCCTGTTTCCAAAATTACATAGGCATGAAGTTCAATTATTAGTTAAGGCATGCAACTTCATCGAGATAATGCTCTTGTGCTTTTCCTTCGCATTACTTGCAGAATTATGATAAAGTTGTCCCCGAATGACAATAAAGTTAATAGTTGGCCACCAGGGAGAGTTTTAAAACTCTCCTTGGATATACATCAAGAGATCAAATCCCTTAACCTGTATTATTGTCCAGGATTTTGTGAAAATTTTCGTTTGGTCTTGTGGTGATTTAGTTACATTCGAGTTCCCTTTTGACCCTCTTGGATCCACTTTTTCCCCTTATTGTAGAGTGGGAGTAGGTTTGGAATAAAATTTATCATGTTCGGAAAAAAAAAATGGCAATAAAGTTCATGCAGGTTTTTAACATTTGATGAAATTTTTGAGGAACATGTATCGTTTGATGAATAGCTATTTTGACATCAGATTCAGAAATGTTCTTTTTAAGGTTAAGTAGATCTACCTCTTCTAAGGTTTAACCAAATTACTAGATAAGCCTTGTAGTTTGACCAAATTACAATTGCCCCCTTATGAGTAACAATATTCAAACCTAATTGACGGTAGTAGAGAAATGACAAAATTGCGCTCTGCAAAATCCTATATATTATCTCCTTTGAGGTTTGTCCGAATTACGAAGAAAGACCATAAAATTTTAATGCCCAATCATTTTTTATTGAAAAAAGCCTCTTAATGTGATCCAAGAAAAAATAAAACTCAAACTAAAAGAAAACAATCAATTACTAACTCTTATGAAATGAAAACTTAAAAAAAAAATCTTACTTCTCCTCTTTTTCTTCTATGGTTTATTTCAGCCACCACTAGACTTTCTCAACCCATTATTCTATATATCAATTATCAAATTTATTTAAAAGTAAAATCTAGAATGCAATAATAATTTTTAGCTAGAAAAATGTGGTTTTTATATAAAATATAATTCAAAATTTTATCCTTAATATTTGATGAGTATCTTTGTTGGATTTTTACTTCTAACTAGGTATATAGAGGTGGATTTAAATTAATATTTATTTCCTTCTATGGAAAACAGAACTTGAGTATTTGCCAATTTACATGAAAAAGGGTTTTTTAATAGAAAAGTAGTAATAATAGTGTTTTAAGAAAATGTATCAATGACCAAAATGCTATGACTTACACTTATTGTAACCTAATGGTTGGAAAAAACTTGTAACTAATGAAAATTTTTAGAATTTTGCAATTTACTAAGACAGAACGCTAATTTAATAAAATTTTGGCTATTTAAAGCATTCGACTAATTTGTATAAACTGTAGCATTCATTTTGTCATTTGGACAAGTCTCAGAGGGTAAATATCATTTGAGAAAAACCTCAAGGGAGGTAATTGTAATCAACTCAATTTACAAAAGGGCGATTCGGTACTTTCAGACATATATTTTTATTGATGTAAGCATCATTTTTAACGACAATTAATAGGGGGAATTTGTGGGATTTGACTGTAATTTGGTCAAATCACAGAATTTATTTGGTAATTTGGTTAAATTTTAAGAGGGTTAGATGTAATTTACCCTTCTTTCTATTGCAATGTATTTAATGGAGAAAGCCTGATAAAGTTTCATATTCTTTTTGTAAGAAAAATTTTGAAACTCTTTGTCAAAACCAAAGGGCTAATTGCTATTTGCACCTAAAGCTATTATTCCTTTACTTTGAACCCTAAGTTATCAACAATAGCAATTAACTAACTTATACACGCAATTTATTGTACATTTATTAAATCAATCGAAAATCAGGAAACTTTGATAGCATATTTTGAACAATAAAACTTTAATACCTCTAATGATCTTTTTTTGACAAATATTTTACAAAAAATTATTAGGTTATAGTTGTGTTGAATAGTCCGCAATATGTTGATAATATAATGCACCAAAGTGCTAAAATTAAAAGTTTTGGGACAAAGTGCAAATTGGACATAATTCATCAATGCCTAAAATCCTAAAGGTTATTTTCCTCCCTTTCCTTTGGTTCAAATTATTTATAAGCCAGTTCAAGCCCTGCAAACCAACCCAACCTGACGGAGTTGGCCACTTGGAAGGACTTGGATGTAGGTTGGGGGGTTCTAAACCCCCAACTTGCATTTCAATTCAGAATTTCTTGAAATTTCACTAGGACGTATAGTACACGTGTCTGGTTTTGTAATGGTTTAGTTTCTTTTAGTCCACCATTGATTCCTTTGGATTCACCCGCACCCTTTAGTTTAGAGTCGGAGTAGGAGAATATTAGAAATTATATTGTCAACGGAAAAAAAAAAAAGAGTTCAAGCTTCTTTTTTTTTTGGTGGTACATAGTTCAAGCCTATTTCCTTTTCCTCTTTCCATTGCACATACAACGGAACAGTAAATTGTTAATCTTGCAGGAAGGCTAAATCCCTTATTTATAACAAAAAGCAGAAACTACCTTCCAAGGTTGTCGTGATGGAATGCAGGGATAATTAATCTTCTACGCTTGGCCCATTCCTCCCCTTCCAAGGTTGAGAGTCCCAGCGTCAAAAGATTAAAAAGAGGGTTCGGTGGAGGTTTTTGGAAGTGACCATTCTTGTTGTTTAGTATCAGCCTCACCAGCTCTGCCTTCCCCAGTATCAATCTTGGCCTTGTTCCATTCCAACTCAGACATACTTTACCTATTTTTGCAATTTAAAACCATACCTCCTTCAATATATCACAAGTCAACGGAGCCATGATCTCCTTGCAGAAATATTTTTTGAGCTAATTTTTATGACATGCCAAATTCTATTACTAGTTTTCATATCCCATGTAATTTAAAATCATCTCCATAGAGTCAGTTAGGCGCAGGTATGACTAAAAATCTCACAAAACGGTAAATGCATTGTTCTTGATAAGTATCATGCATGTATCAAATAAAACTAAAAACATAACAGGATAAATCCCTTATTTTCATGCGTTCTGTTAACATTTATGCGTCACTTGATCACCTGTAATACATATACAATACATTCCTGATTTGTTCTCTTTTAATTACAATTATATAAATCCTTATACGTTGAAATGGGAAGATCCATGAAGGTTTCTCCAAGAGGCTAGAGAAGAAATGATCAGTACTGGATGATTGAAAAAATCAGAAAAGAATGCAGGGACAGACAAAGTTGATCTAACCACATGTCCGCACAATTTGATGAAGCAAAGGGTCGACACGAGGTATAATTTCGTGGTTCAAACTCATGGGAATGGACCATGCTTCTATCATCAGCTTCTTGGTAGCTAGCTTGTCCCCATAAGGAAAATTGTAAGATCTTCCTCCAACCCCTTGTTGCTTCAATTCTTTCTCAATCAATTTGGGTGTCCACCAAAGAGAATAGACAAGTTTCAGGATACACAAAGAAGCCAAAAGAGCAGAAAAGAAAGCTAAGAGGACCATCAAAGTGGGCGCTTCCATGGTGCTAACTACTTTGTGGATGCAGAAGCTTTGGATGTTCTCGAGGAAATTTATAGGGGTTACTTCTATTTTGTACTCTGCAATTATATCTTAATTTCTATTTTGATTCCTAGTTTATACATTGGGACACTTTAGATCTTAAACTATTAAAACCGTAGCAAGTAAGTTGAATCGTTACAAAAACCCCAAAGCTAACGGAATAAGTCATTTGAGTAGTGCGATTACAGGTTGTAAAATCAGATTAATAATAACCAGAAAGAATTCTAAAATTTAGGGAAAGAAAGGATTTTGGGATACAAAGTGGGAACTAGGGTATAGTTTAGTTATTAAACTGTCTGTATTTAGAGTTTATGGACTAAAATGGGAATCAGTATATAGTTTCAAAACCAAAATACCCCAATTTAGAGTTTAGGAACTAAAGTAAAAAATGGAGTATAGCTGAAGGCTGCAAAATGAAATTAACTAAAATTTATAGAGGTTGGTATAAAAAGGGAAAATTTTCAAAGACCTCTTCTAAGGTTTTCAAAAAATTTTCTTAACTCCCATGAGAATTCTAGAATTGCATCTAGCCCCTTATTTCTAATACCAATGTAACAATTTTAACTCAAATCCATAAAAAGTCTATTTGAAATGCTAAAAGGTGTTTCATCACAAAATTATCAAGTTAGTATACAGTTTCCTAAGAAGAACAATTAAACATACTAGACCAAATCCTTAGACATTCTGCACACTATTTTCTTTCATTTTTCTCTTTGGGTTTTTATTCTTCTTTCTTTGGGTCTTGGGAAAAAAAGCCAAGGGTGTTGAGGACAGCACATCTAGAAGCGTTCATATGTTCAAGGAACCAATCATGACTTCAAGAATTTGGATTTACAGTCTTGAAGTACATTTAAATTTTAAACCTTTATTTCCTCAATGTACTACATTATATGATACAACAACATTTAAATTTGTTATTTTGATTCGCAATCAAGAAAGTTTCTATACAACCAATCAATTACTCATCGTTGAACTTTAAATCACAAGAGATGGCAACGGAGACGAATACCCACGAATATAGAAATGGGACGGGGGTCGAGGGGCGGAGGTTGGAGGATTTTTCTCCACCGCCTCAAATGGGGTGGGGGATGGGGGGAACATACCCCCATTTCCATCTCCTGTCCCCTGCAGCACCTAAATTTCAACATAGTACAACATTCATGTATATTTTTATATGTACAACATGAAATAAATGCTATATTATTGTTTTTATATAATATATTTGCACGAATTAAGTAATATGTTATGTTGTTATGATAAAATGATGTAATATTTTGATAAAATTTTAAAAAAAAATGATTAATAAAATTATTATTAGATCTATATAAATAGAAAAAAGTTAAATCAAATAAAAATTAATAATGATAGTGAGACGGAACGGATGCACCCGGAGAGTATGGGTAGGGACAGGAGTTGGTGAGCAGGCGAGGGGAAGGGCGGACGGGGGAAGGCTTTTTCGGCTCCAAAACCGCCTGTTGCCGTGAACGACCCTTATTCGCTTGTTCGCTGGTTACATCGATCCTCGCCACTTTTCTACATCATATGTAGTACAATCTCTGAGGCCTAAATTAGTATCCCACTAGCAAACAAGTAATATTGTACTACACTTCATTGTTTTGATAAATGTTTGTACATTGAGAATTATTCATCTGCGAATTTTATTTACGAGTAGGTGTGCTTTGGCATAAATAACGCATTCATTTGAATATCTAATCACAACGAGGTTGGATAAAAAATTGGTGTGACTGATTTCTTCAACCTACCATTACTCACCCTGCATTATTGGATCATTATTTAACTCATCAAGCTAATGTTGAACAGAACCTGCAATCACGATGCTGTACAGTACATATGGATAGAAAAATTTGTACTGATCCATTCATAGCTCGTGAATTAACGGTGGTCAAGGATAAAACAAAGCATTTATTCTCTTGATAAGTAGTTTCGAAACGAAATTTAGAAGTAATGTTTGGGCCCTTGGGGTCGTTTTGAAATTTGATCCTCAATGAGTAGGGAAATTTGATGAAATAGTTGTTGTTTATGGTCCCTTTATGCATCTCTCTTTCTCTTCTCGTCGCCTTTGGGTCGGTTTTTGTCCATTTGAAGAAAAAACTAAATCCTCAAAAACTACATAATTTTTTGAGCATCAAAGTTTAGGTAAGAAGTCGTGATTAAACTGAAAGTTATTAATTCTTTTCTTAGGACTTAGAGGTGGGACGAAAGGAATGCAGCCAATGGATGTACCTGTGAACTTAGAAATATTTGAGACAGCGACATTTTCCGACTTATTGTATTTGTTTTCGGAGATAAGTTAAGTTCAACATTAAGAGCAACTCCTAAGAGCAACTCCACTGTGGCCGTTTAATGAGCATCACAGGCATCATCAAAATGATGCGTATAAATGCTGTTGAAAAAGAGGAGATAGTATACCATTTTTTTTTGCAACAGATAAATTTGGTTAAACATAGACAACGACAAAAATTTCATGGTGTAAGTTAATGTTCTTTTTTTTTTCAACGGTCATTTTTTGGTTCTCTTTATATGAACACACAAGACGCTTTTTTTTTTTTTTTTCATATCTCACTGTTCTACTCTATTATTTCTCTTGCTCTCTCACTCATTTTGCTCAACCTCTTTGCACAATTTTCTAAAATTTCAATATATTGTTATTATGGATGAGAATTTTAGTAGTTTTAGAAATATATTAAATGCTCCAAATATAGAAAATTCATCCTCCTCACAAAATCAAAACCACCAAAATTTTCCAAATTACTACATAATTATTTTTCAAAAAATAACAATATATTATTTTTTGAGAGATAGAAAGAGACATATTGTTCAAACTCAGAAATTAATAATAATTTTTTTTTAGAAAATAAAAAATCCAAAAGGTAAAAAATTTAATGAAAGTTAATAGTTTATTTTTTAAAAATAATGAAATTATTTTTAAAAAATTACTTTATTTATTTACGGGATATGAGTTGTGCATTATTAAAATAAATGTTTGATTTGATTATGGACCCATACTATTATATCGTGTGGAATGTAATACATTGCGAATGAAAATATAATAAAAAAAGAAATAGTGGAATGCAATCCACTGTAGATGCCCTAAATATGTGCAAAAACTTGCACCTTTTGAATTGGTACGAATTTTTAGTTCATGCGGTTTCAAATATTTAATAATGTAATTGCCATGGCAAAGGGACTGCTCTAATTGACCCACTGAAATGCAAATTCCGGCCAAATCTCCACATGATTATTTACCAATGTGTAGTCACCGTAGCAATAAGCTCTTTCTGTCCTGAAAGAATCCTCAAATGGGTTTCAATATAATCGGAGCTCCATGCTGTGCCTGAAGAGTAAATCCGGCACAGGGAGCATGAGTGTATGAAGGTGAGAGCTTGAATGAAAAGTGCTGCAAAATCATAGCCAGAGCCAATTTTGCTTCTATGATTGCGAAGTCTTGGCCTATGCAAATCCTTGGTCCCCAGCCAAAGGGATAAAATGCCAATTGATCCCCTGATGCCTTGGAAACTCCTTCAGCAAACCTCTCTGGATTGAATTCTTCTGCATCATCTCCCCAATACTCAGGATCATGATGCAACAGCATTATTGGTAGGTAAACTTCAACCCCTGCAGGGATGGAAATGTCCCCTACCTTGGTTCTTTGGACCGTATATCTCACCGTGCAAGTTGCCGGTGGATATAATCTTAGGACTTCAAACAACACCATTGTGACCTACAAGAACAATTCATAGAGGTAAATTAAGCAATTCTCCCACAGTAGTAGTCACTGGTTAATAGATAGCAACACCAAGAGATGATGGGGAAAGTTTCATGCTACCTTTTGCTAAGGTAATAGCACACAGCAAAAGATTTCTTTGTATCTTGGACTGACTCAACAACATATTCATACTTACAATTTTGAGCCTGTTCAAAATTTCTCTGTCAGGGGCTGTCTTTCCACAATTTTGGAGAACTTCTTGCCCGGCCTTCTCTTGCCAGTCCGGCTGCATAGACAGGAGGATAAGAGTCCATGTAAGCCAGTTAGCAGTGGTCTCTTGACCGGCAAAGTAGAACTGCTTACACTCCTCTACTACATCTTCAATTGTCAGTTCATTTCCCTTTTCTTCTTTGCATTGCAACAGCAATCCAAGTAGATCAGCATTACCCGCTTCGCCATCCTGCATTGCCTTTTGCTTCTTGCAAATTAGAACTCTTAACATTGCTTTGATCTCTGTGTCCACCTGATATCTCCTTCTGTTCTTCTTAGTTGGTAGAAACCTGTATAAGCAACCGTTCGAGCAAACTTTAGAGGTAAAACAAATGACGATTCATCTATCGATTGCATTGATTTTTTTTTACCTTACAAAACAGAACACAAGAAGTTGAATTCGAGCTATGATTTGTTTCTTTCTAGTTTACAAATGGAAATCTACCTTAGTCCTGGGACGTACAAGGCTCCATTTGCTTCAGTTGCCAGCGCAGCTTGCTCTTTTTGAAGTTCGAAGATCTTCTTTCCTTCCTTATAGCTACTTCCGAAGGCTGCTCTTGAAATCACGTCTGCAGAAAGGCGATGCAATTCGGAATTGATATCAATTTCGCTTCGTCCCTCAGATGCAAGCAGCATCTTCCATCGATCAATGAGATTGCAACAACTTGCTAAAACCTTTGGTACCATTCCCTGTTTCCATAATTACATAGGGATGAGGTTCACTTCCCTTAATACTCAAGCCATGCAACTTCCATTAATACTCAAGCCATGCAACATTCATAACTCGTGCTCTTCCTTAGCATAATTTGCAGAATTATGATAAAGTTGGTGGCCGAATGACAATAAAGTTATTGCATATTTTTAACATTTGATGAAATTATTGAGGAACGTGTATCTTTGATGGGTAACCATTTTGACATCAGATTCACAAATGTTCTTTTTAAGGTTAATTAGACCTACTCCCGGGGTTTAAGCAAATTACTAGGAGAACCTCGTAGTTTGTCCAAATTACAATTGCCCATTTATGTGTAACAATCTTCAAACATAACTAACGGTAGTAGAGAAATGACAAAATTACGCTCTGCAGAAAACTGCATTATCTCCTTTGAGATTTGTCCAAATTACAAAAAGGAATTTATAATTTGCCAAAATGCAATTTAAGATTTTAATAGCAAACCCACTTTTTCTTAAAAAAAAAAAAAAAAAAAAGAAGCCCCCTTAATGGGATCCAAGAAAAATAAACTCAAACTAAAAGAAAACAATCGATTACTAACTCTTAAGAAATGAAAACCAAAAACCCTCTTACTTTCTCCTCTCTTTTTTTCTATGGCTTATTTCGTTCACCACTAAACTTTCCCAACCCATTATTCCATATATCAATTATCAAATTTATTTCAAAGTAAACTCCAGATTGCGATAATAATTTTGAGCTAGACTATGTGGTCTTTTATTCATAATATAATTTAAAATTTTATCCTTAATATTTATTTGCTTTTTTAGAAAAAGAATTTGAGCATTTGCAAATTTACATGAAAAAGGGTTCTTTTATAGAAAAATAATAATAATGGTGTTTAAAGAAAATGTATCAATAACCAAAACACTATTATTAATGATGTCATATGACTACGGATTTTGTTACACTTACAGTTTTAACCTAATGGTTGGAAAAAAAATTATTAATTAATGAAAATTTTTAGGATTCAATCAAAAAATCCATTGCAATTTACTAATGGTGAATGTTAATTTAATAAAATTTTGGCTATTTAAAGCATTAGACTAATTTGCATAAGCTATAGCATTCATTTTGCCATTTGGACAAATCTCAGGAGGTACGTGTAATTTGGAAAAACCTCAAGAGAGGTAATTATTATCAACTCAATCTAGAAGGGGTATTTTGGTACCTTTAGACATATTTTACTGATGTAAGCATCCTTTCTAACGACAATTAATGGGCGATATTTGTGAGATTTGACTTTAATTTGGTCAGATCACAGGATTTGTATGGTGCTTTGGTCAACTCTTAAGAGAGATAGATGTAATTAACCCTTCCTTTTATTGCATGCATTTAGCGAAGGATGCCCGATACTTTGTCAAAACCTAAGGGCTAATCACAATTTGCACCTTAAACTATTATTCCTTTACCTTGCACCCTAAGTTATCAACTATGGCAATTAACTAACTTATACAATCAATTTATAGAACATTGATTAAATTAGTTAAAAATCAAGATTTTGATGGCATTTTTTGATCAAAAAGACTTTAGAACCTCTAAATGAATAAGAATATTTCGTTAGTACCTCTAAATAAAATTTTTCGTTTCTTTTTTGTTCAGATATTCTAGAAGCAAGTTCAAGCCTTGCTAACCAACCCAACCAATTGTAGGTTAGGGACTTTGAAGCCCCAACTTGCATTTCAATCTAAGATTTCCTAAAAGTTTGGTGCAAAGTTGCAAATTGGTGATAATTCATCAATGCCTGAAATTCTAAGGGTTATTTTTTTTTTCTCTCTCTCTCTCTTTTTTGTTCAAATATTCTAGAAGCAAGTATGAGCCTTGTTAACCGACCCAACCCAATTGAGTTGGCCACTGGAAGGGATATAACTCCCTCCTTGTGTGTAGGTCGAGGGCTCTAAACCCCAAGTTGCATTTCAATCCAAGATTTTCTAAAATTTTGCTAGAATACATAATGCACTCGTTTGGTCGGAAGCGATTTAGTCTCCTCTGATCCACTATTGACCCTTTGACTCCTCCCTGTCTTTAGTGTAGAGTAGGAGTATATTAGAAATTTTGTGCTAAAAAAAAGAGTTCAAGCCTTTTTTTTTTTTCTGCCATTGCACATGCAGCGGAACAGTAAATTGTTAATCTTGTTGGAAGAACAAATCCCTTACTTGTATCAGAAATCAGAAACTACCTGCAGCTTTTCCTGATGGAATGCGGGGGTAATTATTCTTCTATGCTTGGCCCATTTCTCCCCTTCCAAGGTTGTGAGTCCCAGGGTCAAAAGATTTGCAAGAGGGCTCTGTGGAGTTTTTGGGAAGTGACCATCTTGTTATTCAGTATCAGCCTCACCAACTCTGCCTTCCCCAGTATCAATCTTGGCATTGTTCCATTCCAACTTAGACATACTTTTCCTATTTTTGCTATTTAAACCCATGCCACCATCAATATATATATGCTCCTCAATGATATTACAACACAAGTCGACGGAGCCATGATTTCTGCTTTTTCTGGGCAGAAATGTTTTTTGAACTAATTGTCATAACATGCCAAATTCTACTACTATTTTTCATATCACATGTAGTAATTTTTACTCATCTTCCATATAGTCAGTTAGGCGCACATTCGGCTAAAAGTCTAATAAAACAGTAAATACTTTGTTCTTGACAAGTATCATGCATGCATCAGATAAAACTAAAAACATAACAGGATAAATCCCTTATTTTCATATGTTCTAATAACATTTATGCGTCACTTGATTACATATAATACATTCTAGATTTGTTCTCTATAAATCCTTCTATGTTGAAATGGGAAGATCCATGAAGGTTTCTCCAAGAGGCTAGAGAAGAAATGAATACTGGATGATTGAAAAAAATTCAGAAAAGAATGCCGAGATAGACAAAGTTGATCTAACCATATGTCTGCACCATTTGATGAATGAAAGGGTTGGCACGAGGTATAATTTCGTGGTTCAAACTCATGGGGATGGACCATGCTTCTAGCATCAGCTTCTTGGTAGCTAGCTTGTCTCCATAAGGAAAATTGTAATTGGTTCCTCCAATCCCTTGTTGCTTCAATTCCCTCTCAATCAATTTGGGTCTCCACCAAAGGGAATATGCAAGTTTCAGGATACACAAAGAAGCTGAAAGTGCAGAAAAGGAAGATAAGAGGACCATCAAAGTGGGGGCTTCCATGCTGCTAACTACTTTGTGGATGCTGAAGCTTTGGGTGTTCTTGAGGAAGTTTCGTGATGCTAAATACTATGAAGAACGTTTCTATACAATGGCTCATCGTTGACCTTTGAGCCACCCCACCGGCCCACCCTGATTCCTTCGCTGGTTGCATCATTATGTATAGGATCTCAGAGGCTTAAATTAATATCCCACAAGTAAACTAGTAATATTGTACTGCATTTTTGTTTTTTTGATGAATCTTATTAAGAATTATTCATTTAGTACATGCATTTGACCTTTACCCACCTTGCATTGTTGGATCATTATTAAACTCATCAAACTATTAATGTTGAATTGAACTAATGTTTCGGATCTGTCTTCAGCTTATTAAATTTTTCCAGTTTTCTATCAAAAAAAAAGAGAGCTAATGTTGACTTGAACCTGCCATCAAGATGCTGTACAGTACATATCCTATTAAAATTTAACTAAGTGTGCTTATGCTTAAGTAAATTCTGTACTATAGATACCCTATTCAATAGAAATATTTGTTTAATTTCGTCAAAAAACATTAAAAAGTAACTTCTACACCCCTTACCCCGTCATTCAATTTTTCATTTCTAATGTGAGGAGCATAAAATGAAAGAACAATAGGGTACAGACCGGTATTCAGTTTATAATTTGATCACAGCTCCGAATACCTGCAACAGATAGTCAACTTAACCTTATTTTTTTCAAACTAGTAGTCATTTCTTCCTTTCTGGTTTGATGCTAGTGTAATCTGGTTAAAAAGAATAGCACTCTAGACTCAATTTGGTTTAGCAATTTTTAGTAATAGACAAATAGCACATTACGCTCCCAGGTTGAGAAAAGATCCCTCATGCGTCCATTACCAATATAGAGTAAAACTCCATTTACTCAATTCTAATTGCAAGCTTCATAAATGACACAACTCTTTCTCTTTTCGTCTGATTTTGAGTCAGTTTGCGTCCATTTGAATTATTTATCAGCCATATACATGCATCGAACAGTTCTTCCCCACTTGATTGCAAGATAAGAGATGACAAGAAAATTATACGGCATAAGAGAACATTTGCAAGTACGTAGCAACCAAACTGGCAATGATAATAAGAAGGTTCAATTATTTGACAAATCCATACTCACAATTTTCAGCCGGTTTAAGATTTCAACATCGGGTTCTGCTTTTCCAAGAATCTGCGTGCAGAGGCCCCGTCCTGGGCCTATACACGTGGCAGCCCAGGAGGGTCTGAGTTGGGCCTAGACCCCCAGGCCCATGGGACCGTCCCGCGGTACCCCCGCCGCTAGGGCTCCAGGGAGCAATCCCGCCTAGGTCGGGATCGTTCCCCCTCAGTGCGGGATTGAGGCTATTTTGGGCAGGTCCCGAAACGTACAGAGGTCGGGCTACTAAGCAGGTACAAATAGTAACGCACACCGGCTGCGCAAGGTACGCTCACTATTGGACGATTACTCCCGACCGTTCTACTTCCCGTGAACCTCACTCACCGGAAAACTAACTTGACCGTCGGAGCGCCCTCGGGGACAACCTCAGGGCCCCTGTTAGTTCACTCTCTTGTTTGTCTTTCAGGCTTAGGACGCGCTCTCTCCGTCAGCAAGCCGAGCTCATTAGCTCAGCTCGGTCCGAGGAAGTTCCGTGCTTCTTCAGTTGGCGCCGTCTGTGGGAACTCGAAAGGCTATCGAAGTTGCGTTGATGGCGAGAACGCGTTCCAAGCGGACAGTGGAGAGCACCGGCCCTGGAGCCGGTGAGGGATCCCGGCGAATGGGGACTGGGGCGGATCCGGACGCTGGGGGCTCCGCCCTGTCGGGGAAACGAAGACAACAGGTCTTTCAGTTTGTAACGGAGAACCTCCCTATGCTGGAAGACATAATCCGGCAGGCGAAGGAGGGGGGCGAAGCCGGGGGTGCGCAGACCTCTAAGGCAAAAGGGAAGGAGAGAGAGTCGCCTCCCATTGCCTCGGAGGACGAGTCACGGGACCAACCCCCCAGGAGGAAACGGTCGCGGACTCCCCCTCGGCCGCGGGCCTCGGTGGTAGGGGATAGCGAGAGATATTCTCGCGACCGGTCCGCCAGAGGCCGGCCGAGGAATCCCTCATCGTGGAAGCTTGCGCGGAACGAGTCTGAACGTTCCCCCGCCCGATCTATCAAGAGCCGGCCGCGGGACCCTCCCCAGTGGCAGCCCGTCCGGGACGAGCTCGAGCAGATCCTGCGTCCGCAACTGTACGAGAACAACTACGTAGCCTCACCCTTCACCCGAGAGATAGAGGACTACCCGTTACCTCGGAGGTTTAAAATCCCGAACATCGAACTGTACGACGGTTCGACCGACCCGGAAGACCACCTCTCGGTCTTCCTGACGCACATGCGTCTGCAAACCGCTGCGGATGCACTCCGTTGCAAGACCTTCCCCATGTTTCTGAAGGGTAAGGCCCGGCTCTGGTTCCAGGGCCTGGCGCCGGGGTCTATCCGGAGTTTCACCGAGCTGGCCAGGCAGTTCGCCGCCCAGTTCGTCCCCTCGAAGACTTACTCGAAAAACGCGGCTCACCTGATGGCCATCAAACAGAAGCCAGACGAGTCCCTGAAGAATTTCATGACCCGCTTCAACACAGAAAGCTTGCAGATCAGGGACAAGGATGAAAATGTGGTCATGGCTGCCTTCGTAAACGGGCTCAGGGTGGAAGAGCTTTTCTACAAGCTCGCCGAGAAGCCTCCCCTTAACCTGGAAGAGCTCTTGACCAGGGCGCACGCTGCGGCCAATGCGGAGGAGGCAGCTCGCCTGAAGAAAGAGTCGGATCGGAAGCTCGGAGATCGGAGAGGACGGGTAAACCCCCCCGAGAACAGGGATGGTCCGGCCAAGAAGAATGTGTTTGACCGGCTCTCAAAGGATAAAACCCCCGCTCAACCGCCGCTTCCAAAAAAAGCTACACCCCTCTCACTAGGCCTAGAGCCCAGGTCCTGGCCGTCATGGAGGCGGAGGGCCTAGGGGGGCGACCGCCTAAGATGGGGACACCCCTGAACAAGAGGAACCAGGACCGCTACTGCGCCTTCCACCGTGACGTGGGGCACGATACGGAGGGATGCTGGGCCCTGCGGAAGGAGATCGAAGATCTGATCCAGCGAGATTTCCTGGGGCAGTTCGTGCGGCCCGGTCGACCGGGCCAGGGGCCAGGACGCGCCTACCACGGGGACCGGGGGGAGGCCCAGCGTCACGACCGTCCTGAGCGCCGTAACTTCCCCCGGACGGACTACCTGGACCCGGACACCCAGAACCTAGCAGGGGTGATAAACACCATCGCTGGGGGCCTACGGGGGGAGACAGCCATGCAGCCAGGAAGAACCGGCGACCTCCCCCCGAGGGGGATGACTCCCTGAAACGTCTGCGCATGGACGAGGAGATCACCTTCGGACCGAGGGATACGGTTCCCTTGGCGTCTGGTAACCACGAGGCCATCATGATAGACGTTGTGATCAATAATTATCGGGTGAAGAAAGTGTACATTGACCAGGGGAGCGCGGTGGACATCCTGTTCTACCGGGTGTTCAAGGACCTCGGCTTGGAGGACGGACAGCTCACCCCGGTTCGGACACCCTTGGTGGGCTTCACTGGGCCGCCCATCACCCCGGAGGGGATGATCACTCTGATGGTCACGGTAGGGCAGGCGCCCAAATGCCGGACCATCCCCGTCAATTTTGTGGTGGTCAAACAACAATCCCCGTACAACGTGTTCTTGGGACGGCCGGCCTTGAATGCCCTCCGAGCTATCCCTTCGTCTCTCCACCTCAGCGTCAAATTCCCCACCCCAGGAGGAATCGCTGAGGTGCATGGGGACCCAGAGGCGGCCAGAGCTTGCTACTTGGCAGTGCTCCGGGGACATGAGCATGTGGTCGCCCAGACGACTAGCCTGGAGCCTTACATCCCAGGGGAGGAGGCCCAGAAAACCCAGGAAGAGTTTGAGGAGTTCCCACTGAGAGAGGACAGGTCTGACCAGGTCCTCCGCGTCGGTGCGTCGCTACCCCCTAAAGAGAAGGATGATTTGAAGGCCTTACTAAGGGAGTACGCCCAAGTTTTCGCGTGGACAGTAGAGGACATGCCTGGGATTCCGACTGACCTGGCCGTCCACCACCTCAACATAGATCCCCACTTCAAGTCAGTGAAGCAGAAGAAGAGGAACTTCGCTCCAGAGAGGAATGAAGTGATCAAGAAGGAGGTCGGTAAGCGGCTGGAATCCAAAATCATCCTGGATGTCTACTACCCGACCTGGCTAGCCAACCCTGTCCTGGTAAAGAAGTAGGACCAGTCTTGGAGGATGTGCGTGGACTTTACAGATCTAAATAAAGTCTGCCCGAAGGACTGCTTTCCCTTGCCAAGGATTGACAGGTTAGTAGATGCTACTGTTGGTTTTGACGTTTTGTGTTTCCTGGATGCTTTCAAGGGGTATCACCAGATAGAGATGGCCGAGGAGGATCGGGAAAAGACTTTCTTTTTCACCGAGGAAGGAACTTACTGCTACCGGACCATGCCTTTTGGACTGAAGAATGTCGGAGCTACCTACCAATGCCTGGTCAACAAGCTGTTCCAGAATCAGATCGGCAAGAGTATGGAGGTCTACGTGGACGATATGATCGTCAAGAGCCGAACGGATCAGCAGCTCGTTCCCGACCTGAGGGAAATCTTGAGCATTCTGCGGGAAAGCCGGATGCGGCTGAACCCAAAGAAGTGTACTTTCGGGGTTAGATCGGGAAAGTTCCTAGGCTTCCTGGTCTCCCGGGAGGGGATCCGGGCCAATCCGAAAAAGCTCCAGGCTGTCAAGGGCATGACCTCCCCGAGGAGTGTCAAGGAGGTCCAACGGCTCGCGGGGAGGATGGCCGTCCTGAATAGATTCCTCTCGCGTTCCGCGGTGAGGGGGCTGCCCTTCTTTCGAATCCTGAAAGCACCAAAGGACTTCCAGTGGACGGAGGAGTGCCAGACAGCTTTCGCCGACCTAAAAGCATACTTGGCCGAGCTTCCAGCCCTGACCGCCCCGGAGCAGGGAGAGACCCTGTTCCTATACCTGTCTGCTTGCAATGAGACCGTTAGAGCGGTTTTGGTGCGGGAGGATAGGGGGGCTCAACGGCCAATATACTATGTTAGCCGGGCTTTACAAGGACCAGAGACGCGGTACACGCCGGCGGAAAAATTGGTCCTCGCTTTGGTGCACGCCGCCCGGAAGCTCCGACCTTACTTCCAGGCCCACAGCATTACCGTCCTGACGGATCAACCCTTGTGGCAGATACTCACAAAACCCGAAATCTCGGGCAGGATGACCAAATAGGCCGTCGAACTAGCCGAGCATGACATCGGCTATCAGTCTCGCACCGCTATTAAAGTTCAGGCCCTGGCAGACTTCCTCGCCGAGGGAGTCAGTTTGTCAGTAACTGAGCTGAGCTCTTTGACCGAGGAGGCACGGCCGGCAGAGCCGTGGGTACTATTTATAGACGAGGCTTCGAGTAAGGAAGGGAGCGGAGCTGGCCTGCTGCTCACCTCGCCCACCGGGGAGGAACTGACCTACGCCCTCAGGTTCGACTTCCCGACATCCAACAACGAGGCCGAGTACGAGGCCCTATTGACAGGATTGCGGATATCCCACCAGATGGGTGTAACTGCGATCAGGGTCCGGAGTGACTCTCAGCTTGTAGTTTACCAAGTCCGCGGGGAGTACAAGGTTAAGGAGGACGTCATGAAGAAGTATTTGGCCAAAGTGCAGGAGGCGATAAAACTGTTCGACATCTTCGAGATCGAGCGGGTACCAAGGTCACAGAACAAGCGGGCGGACGCCCTATCAAAGCTGGCGTCCTCCTCCTTCGTCCATTTGAGCAAGGAGGTTTTGGTGGAGGTTGTCACACAAAAAAGCATTTACCAGGTCCAGGTCTTGGCTACAGACAGCCCGGCCACCTGGATGACCCCACTCGTGGACTTTCTCAGCTCAGGTGCCCTCCCAGTGAACAAGACCGAGACTCGCCGACTCCAGCTCAGAGCTGCCAAGTACGCCTACGCCGGGGGGACCCTCTACAGGAGGTCGTACTTGTCTCCCTGGCTAAAGTGCGTAACTCCCGAGGAGGGCGACTACGTCCTCCGAGAGGTTCACGAAGGCTTGTGCGCGACACATGTGGGGTCTCGAGTGTTGGCCAAAAAATGCCTCCTCTTAGGCTACTACTGGCCCTCAGTGTTTCGGGATGCCGCAACTCTGGTCCAGAAATGTCGGGCCTGCCAGGTGCACTCCCCGATGCGCCACCAACCCACTCGGGATATGGTCCCCATCCATAGCCCTTGGCCCTTTGCCCAGTGGGGGATTGACCTCCTGGGTCCCTTCCCCCGAGCTCCTGGAAGGTACGAACACCTCGTGGTGGCCATCGACTATTTCACAAAGTGGATGGAGGCCGAACCTCTGGCCACGATCTCCGGAAGGGCGATTCAGAAGTTCTTCTGGAAGAACATAGTCTGCCGCTTCGGGATCCCGCATGTCCTGATATCCGATAACCGGCGACAGTTTACTGAAAATCCCTTCAAGAGCTGGTGTGCCGAGCTTGGGATTTGCCAACACTTCACCTCGGTTGGACATCCCCAGGCCAACGGTCAGGTAGAGAATGCAAATCGAACCATTCTGCAAGGGCTAAAGACTAGGTTGGAACTAGCCCAATCTAACTGGTTAGAGGAACTCCCTAGCGTCCTCTGGACTTATCGCACTACGCCAAGGGCGGCCACTCATGAGACCCCATTTTTCCTGACTTACGGGGCGGAGGCGGTGGTGCCCGCGGAGGTCGGGCTCCCCTCGCCTCGGACACAGAACTTCGTGGCATCAGCCAACGAAGAAGATCTCAGGTGCAACTTGGATATGCTGGAGGTTAAGCGTGAGGAAGCGGCGATACGGATGGCTAAGTATTAAAGCCAGCTCGCCCGCTACCACAACGCCAGGGTGAGGAGTACGCAGTACCAGCCAGGAGATCTCGTCCTAAGAAAGAACTCAGTCAGCCGAACACATAGCTCCAACAAGCTTGACCCAAACTAGGAGGGGCCGTATAAGGTCTTAGAGACGAGCCGGACGGGATACTGCAGGCTTGCCAGATTAGACGGAGCGGAGATACCCCGCACTTGGCACTTCTCAAATTTGCGGTTGTTCGTAGGATAGGCTAGTCCAGGGTATTTTACTGTATTGTTTTGGAATCCTCGTGCCAATTCATCACTGAATAAATGTTGGCTTTCCCAGTTTTACATTCCTCCTCGTTATTATCAAACTTTTCACTTCTACACTAGCACACTCAGATAATACTAAGTGCCCTAGTGAGGGGCTCCTGAGGGGTGATAAATGGTAACGAATGGAATGTTTTTTAAGTCTGAGAGATCAACGCTCGACCCAGGAGGTCGGCACGATTATCTTTGAATTTTTGGCGCTCGACCCTAGAGGTCGGTGGCTAAGGGATGGATTCGGACAATGTGTCAATGGAAGGCTTTCGAAGTTGGAGAGTTCGGTGCTCGGCCCCGGAGGTCGGCGGGACTTTCTCAACAATATTGCCGTTCGACCCCAGAGGTCGGCGCAGTTTAAGAGAACTCTAGGGTCCGATGCTCGACCCCGGAGGTCGGCATGGTTACCTTCGATATTTCGACGCTCGATCCAGGAGGTCGGAACGAATGATGGCGGGGAGAATGCTCTTCGAATCTGAGAAATAGGCGCTCGACCCAGGAGGTCGGCAGCTAAGGTACGAACTAAGATAATAAGTCAGTGAAAGGCCTTCGAAGTGCGAATAGATACTTGACCCAGGAGGTCGGCCTGGTGAAAACCCTTAGAAGCTTGAGAGCTCGATACTCGACCCAAGAGGTCGGCACGCCGCTTCAGTAGATCAGGTTTGGCGCTCGACCCTAGAGGTCGGCGTAGCTTGAAGCCTGGAGGTTTTGTGTTCGGCCCAAGAGGTCGGCGCATCACTCCGGTTACTTGGAATTCGACTGCCGAATCAGCTTGATGGTTTGATGGTTCGGTGTCCCTGACAACTTAGCCGTTAGCTTAAAGGGCGATAGATGACCGTCCCAAGAGGTCGGCACGACCTAAAATTTTAAAGACTGAAGTTGGACGCTTGGCCCGTCGTAGATCTGAAGGTTCGACGCTCGGCCCCGGAGGTCGGCGTGTCTGCCCTTAAAGCGTTCATTAGATAAATGGTCAACTTTAAACCCTCGTTACACTGTTTGTTAGTCATTTACCGTGAAGCTGTTATGCTGCTTGAGTGGCAGACGTTTGGCCCCAAGGGTTGGCATACCGCTTTAGTAAATCAATTTGGTGTTCGACCCAGGGGGTCGGCGTGCTGTTTCGGTTATCAGAATTCAGATCCCATGCAAAACTTGGGGGCCAGAAGATAGAGAAGTTCATTTGAATTCCATATATACATTCAAAACATATCTATTACAAGGCCTACCGAGCTATACAAGGAAATGAAAACCTAACTATACTTTCTTCTTGCTGGCGGCCTGCTTGAGGCGGGGCTAAAGGTACACCTTAAGCATGTTGAGGGGAGCTGAACTTCGGGGCATTAAGGGGGGCTGAAGGTACACCTTAATAATGCTGAGGAGAGCTGAAGGTACACCTCAAGCATGTTGAGAGGCGTGTGGAGAAGGCTGTTAAAAAGGATCTGTGGGGATCATGAACTGCGGGGCATGGCCACATCCTTATAAGAGGATGGAAAGGGTTTTTGGAGTGACCGCCGCCCTAAGCCACTGGCTCCTTCCCGGAAGCCCTGCCAGGAGTCTCCTCCTCCTCCAGGGGAAGCTCCGTCAGCTCGGCCCCAACATCGTTCCTGCCCACCAGGTCCTTCAGGACATGCCCTTTGCAGTACCCATTGAAGAGCCAGTCCAGTTTCTCCTCGGTTGCGGGGTTGTAGTCTTTGAAGTCAGCCAAGTTGAAGTCAGGTGGGTTGAGGCTCTTCACCTGGTCCAGGACCCGCGTGGCGCCAATCTAGAGGATGGGCAGGTTGAGGAGGGCCACGTCCTCGGCAAATCGTTCGGAAGAGATGAAATCCCGAACAGCCTTCTTGCGCTCCCGGCTGACGGTGCCGGAGAGCACAATGGCGTGGTCCTCCCTCAACTTCGCCACGCCCTTCTTCTCTTGGTCCAGCTCGGACCGGGTGGCGGCGAGCTGGATCTGGCCTCCTCCAGCCCCTTCTCGGCCTTGCCCAGTTTGGCCTTAAGGGAGCCTGCCTCCTTAAGGGCCTGGGCAAGCTTCTGCTCGGTCTCCCGACTCTTCTTTTGCAATTTCTCCAAGTCGGGAGACAGTTCGGAGAAGCGGGTCACCAGGGCAGCACCGGTGGCATGGGCCTAGGGAGAGGAAAGTAAACATTAGCACTTCGTCAATGGAAGAACAGAAACCCAAGGGGCATAAGCGAAGAAGGGGCTTACTTGGGCCTGGGCAGTACAGTACACGTCCTGGAGCTTGGACGGGCTGGCCAGTTCCATCCACTTTTTGTCACGTGGAAGGACTGATCCTGCCACCCACTCGCGAGCCACCTCGGAGAATTGGACTCGATCATTGAGGGAGAGCTCCTAGGACGGGCAGAAGCGACGGTGGTCGTGCATGGTGGGGGCCTGTCCCGGCTTCACGGGGGCCACGTGGCGGAAGTGCCACAAGCTCGGAGGAGCGCTCTCCCACGCGTGCTCCTCCGCAGAGCCAACCCCCAAGTGGACAGGGCCCCCAGACGTCAGCTGGAGAGGGCGCTGTGCTGAGGCCTGCGTAGGTTTCTTCTCGGGCTGGGAAGGCTCGTCTTCTCGGCCCCTCTTCTGCACGACCGCTTTCTTCTTGCTGGCGGCCTGCTTGGAGGGGGACTGAGACTGGGAGGCCTCCTTCTAGGGGGCCGAGCTGCCCCCAGGTGTCGCAGAGGCCTCCGGGGCCTTTTTCGCCGTCTCCGGCTGCGTGGTAGGGTCGGCCTGCTCGGTTGACGGGCCCAGTAGCCTTGAGAGCTTCCTCACTGCAGCAAAATACCGCCAGGTCAGTAAAAAAGGTCAGTAACAGAAGGGAAGATGAAACAACAGATAACAAAGAGACATTTGCAGTATTACAGGTCTTTCGGCCGGTCGGGGAGAACGCCACTTTTCCAGGGGACCCGGACAACGTCCCCAACAGCCCGACTGCGGAAATCTACTCGGTGGAGAACTTGGCTGCGTACAGCTTCACCGCAGAGCCCAGCAGCTGGCCGAAGGCCTCAGGGTCCAGGTCCTCTGGACAGGGGCCGTCCCCGACCCCCCCGACTTTCCACGCATTGGGAGGAAAGTGGATGATTTTAACAAAGAAGAAGTCCCATTTCCAACTTTTTATGGAAGTGGGGACCCCGTAGAAGAGATCCTGGGTGCCCTCCCGCCGCGATTGCTGGCGGACCGGCGGGAGAAGTAGTACCACCCAGGGAGAGAAGCTTTAAGGGCGTAGGAAGCACGGAAGAGAGAGAGAGAGAGTAGGGGATGGAGCAGATCTGACAGTAGATCAGGAATCCGAGGATGATCCTGATCGAGTTAGGATGGACCTGGGTGATCCTGAGCCCCCAGTAGCTCAGGATCTCGGTCAGGGCCGGAGGAATGGGGAGTCGGAGCCCCGCGACCAGTTGCTCTTTGTAGATGGCAACAAAGCCCGAGGAAGGTCGGCAGGCCCGATCGGTGGGTCCGGCGGCTCGCGACTCGAAGGCCGGAGGGATGGAGAAAGAAGCGGCCAGCTCGGCCACCGCCCCGGGTGAGAGGGTGACCTCCTCCCGGTCGGGGTGACCGCAGTTAAACTCAGAGTCATCCCCCTGCTCGGAAGCAGGGGTCCCCTCGGAGGAATCCCTGTCCTCCCCAGCTCCCCCCTGGGCTCCGCCAGGGGAGTCACGTGGGGACTTGGGGGAGGGGATATAAGTGGCTTGCTGCTCGATGAGGGCATCGAGCTCGGCCATCTCCTCCAGGAGTCGGGCAGAAGGAGAATGGGCAGACGGAGAGCTCATGACGTCAATGGGTTCTAACAAGTCAGGAATGAAGAAATTGGGACTGGAAGCAGAGGAAGAAGAAGGAGGAGGAGAAGATGAAGAATAAGACGATGAAGATGAAGACGAGGAGGAGATAAAGATTCTGGGAGCTCTACGACGGATTGGAATCTGGGATGCGGTGGAAGTGATGCCGGAATGACCCGACATAAAATGCAGAAGGTGGCTAAAGGAGAAGAGGAAATGTGAAGGAGGAGGGGAAAGAACTTACTGATGATCGAAATGAAAAAAGGATGGAGAAGTCGCCGGAATCTGGGTGCTGGAAGCCGGAAGCCTTGTTGCTGGAGAATTGAAAATGCACGAAGGAAGGAAAAATGGCAAATAGAGTCTGAGAGAGTTTGGGAGTCCCTATTTATAGGGGAAAGAGTGGGGGGAAACGATTGTTTGAATTTGAACCGCCCCATGTGAACGCATTTAAGAGCAGTACGGAGACCGAGGGGACGCGACAACTGAAAGGACGCGGACGCCACTTCCCAATGACAGCACTGTACCGAAAGTGACCGCGGCAGAGCAGTGTGACGCTGGGCTCCCACGTGGCAAAGGTACAGATTAGGTTTGCCTGGAAGACCTACCTAATCCAGGGGGTTAGTGCAGAGGCCCCGTCCTGAGCCTATACACGTGGCAGCCCAGGAGGGTCTGAGCTGGGCCTAGACCCCCAGGCCCATGGGACCGTCCCGCGGTACCCCCACCGCTAGGGCTCCAAGGGGCTCCAGAGAGCAATCCCGCCTAGGTCGGGATCGTTCCCCCTCAGTGCGGGATTGAGACTATTCTGGGCAGGTTCCGAAACGTACGGAGGTCGGGCTCCTAAGCAGGTATAAATAGTAACGCACACCGGCTGCGCAAGGTACGCTCACTATTGGACGATTACTCCCGACCGTTCTATTTCCCGTGAACCTCACTCACCGGAAAACTAACTTGACCGTCGGAGCGCCCTCGGGGACAACCTCAGGGCCCCTGTTAGTTCACTCTCTTGTTTGTCTTTCAGGCTTAGGACGCGCTCTCTCCGTCAGCAAGCCGAGCTCATTAGCTCAGCTCGGTCCGGGGAAGTTCCGTGCTTCTTCACTGCGCAATCTCTTGTCTGGCCTTCTCGTGCCTGCCTGTATGCCAGTTAGCTGTGTTTTCTTGGCCAACATAGTAGAACAGCTTGCACTCCTCTATTGCATCTTCTATTGCCATCACTACCCTGTTGTTCTTTGCATTGCAACAGCAGACCTAGTAGATCACCATTTCTTGATTCTCCCTTTTTTTCTTACAAGTTACATCTCTTAACATTGCTTTGATCTGGGCATCCAATTCGTATCTCCTTCTATTCTTCTTGGAAGAAATCTATACGAAGAATCTGTTTATCCATTCAGTCAAATTTGGAGCTGGTTGAAATTAATTTGCCAAGTAAAATAGTTTTGCTGAATAGCAACTCTGTATTTTTTCTAAAAATGTATCCATCTGCTTAGCTTCAATCTTTTAAAAATTCCCTACTCAATAAAAGAAAATTTAGTTTGCAAATTGAATGTTCATCTCTTGTTTGTGAATCGAATTCTACCTGAAACCTGGGAGGTAAAATGCCTGAAATGCTTCATTAATCAGTACAGCTTGTTCTTTCTGAACCCCGAAGTTCGATTATCTTCTTTCCTTCTCTGTAGCTCCTTCCAAATGCTGTCCTAGCAATCACATCTGCAAAATGACTTTGTACTTCTGGATTAATATCAATTTCACTCGATCCATCTGAAGGAACTGACTTCTTCCACCCATCAACTTGCAAAAAATTTCCGGTACCATTCCCAGTTTTCTTCAAAGTCATTAGCACAATTGCTTTGAAGTTCATTAGATCAATCAATTTATAAATGTAACTTTAGCTTTCAGGATGATTCTGTAGTTATATTCTTCTTTCTATTTTGGGTCGTGCTCGACTTCTTGTGCCTTTGATTTAAAGACATTCTGAGTCCGACGCAGAAATGCATCTTTTCATTAAAAGGTAACATATTTTTTCAAGAGATCATCCAAAGCCTTAGCTATATCCAGAAGGGAAAGATCCCTTAAATTGATTTGAAGCACAAGAAATTTATGCTTACCTAGTTTATTCTAGAAATTAGGTATGCAAGACAAGAATAGATAAGCCAAATATTTACTGCATGTAAGATAACTTGAACTTGCATGTCTAGCTATTGGTAAGTATCAAACCAAAACGAGATCTTCGCTGTGATATCACATAGATAGAAAGAAATTTAAAGATTTTTTACTTGACAATTGAAACATTTTTGCTCTTGATCATACCAAATTCATTTCAACAAAACACAATTTGGATCAAGGGATTGTCCATATTTGTTGGCAAAAATGTACTAGAATTATAGAGCAGACATTGCCCGAATTTTCTCATTATGGAATGCAGGATTGATTACTCTTCTACGTGTGGTCCATTTCTCTCCTTCCAAGGTTGAGACTCCCAGCGTCAAAATATCCACAAAAGGGTTCTGTGGTGGCTTTTGCAAGTGACCATTCTTGTCACTGAGTATCAGCCTGATCAATTCTGCCCTCCCTATTATCAATCCAACACATGCATATTTTCCCTATTTGAGCAAAACGCCAAAGCCACCATCAGTAGTACCATCACTATGTACTTGTATAGTATAGCTCACAAGGCACAATTCTCATGATTTCCAATATTCCAGCTTTCCAAAATTATTTACGATAACTACAATTCCTATGCCTTTTTGGTGTAAAGGGCAAACGACACTTTAATCAACAGCTACTAATGCCAATTTTCAATAAGACTGCTTACTTTTTTTGTCCAGCGACCACATTGGCCCGATAAATCCAGAGTCAAGCTCGAACCCGACTACCAACTGTTTTGTAAGTATTCAGTAAGGTGAATCTAAGTTCTTACGTGCGTGCAGGAAAGGAAGTATCCATCAAGAATGAGAGGCTTGAGAATTGAGCCCAGCAGAAAGCTAAAGCCTTCGGTATAGATCCTTCCATGCTGCTTGGTTTCCTTTTATGGAAAGACTATAAGCTTGGTTGCCGGGTGTGCAGCTGCAATTGTCATGGAAGATGGGCTACGAGCTGCAATTAATGCAGAGTTACTTTGGGTTGTTTTCAAAAGTAGCAACCTAACCAAGAAACTTATTGGGGATGGAATTGACAGGCCTCATCAGTTAACTTTAATTTGGTGGCCGATTGGGCATATTCCAGTTTGTTTTTTGGACGACTTGTCTAAAATATTTGACTTAAACCCCAAACTTGTTTTTGATGTTCCAGCCTCTGTGATGGTTTATGGCAAAATTTTAAATCAACCAAGCATCTACTTCAAATCTATTAAACACTTGCACAGTTAGTTAGATCTATTAAAGTTAACTATTCTAGAAACGATACAAGTATATATATTGTGCAAGGATACAAAAGACTTTTCCATTGAAGGTCAAAGTAAAACAGAAATTACTGTCCAATTTCCACTTTTCTTTTCTTTTTTTTTGCATTCTTAGCAATATCAGTAAATACCAGGTCTACAGAAGATCCGTGTGCCACACAGTTCATGGAATTGGTGACATTCTTGTAGAAAAAAGAGAAATTTCTTCATTCCTATCTGGACATAAAATCTTTATATCTGTTGGAATATAATTGGAGCTCCATGCTGTGGCTGGAGAGTTAGTATGGTATGGGGGGCATGAGTATATGAAGGTGATAGCTTGAATGAAAAGTTCTGCAAAATCATGGCCAGAGCCAATTTTGCTTCTATGATTGCAAAGCTTTGGCCTAAGCAAATTCTTGGTCCCCAGCCAAAGGGATAAAATGCCAATTGATCCTTTGATGCCTTTGAAACTCCTTCAGCAAACCTCTCTGGTTTAAACTCTTCTGCATCATCTCCCCAGTACTCAGAATCATGATGCAACAGCATAATTGGTAGATAAACTACAACCCCTGCAGGGATGGAAATATCCCCTACCTTAGTTCTTTGGACGGTATATCGAAACAGGCCAGTCACTGGTGGATATAATCTTAGGACTTCAAACAACACCATCGTGACCTACAAAAACAATTTCCCCCTCATTAGTCATGGATTCATAAACACAATAAGCAAATCTTACGTGATAGTATTATGTATGGGTATTGCAAAAAAAATCGGTTAACAACAAATTCATACTTACAATTTTGAGCCTGTTCAAAATTTCCACATCAGGGGCTGTCTTTCCACAAATATGGAGAACTTCTTGCCTGGCCTTCTCTTGCCAGTCCGGATGCATGGACAACACGATGAGGGTCCATGTAAGCCAGTTAGCAGTGGTCTCTTGGCCAGCAAGGTAGAACAGCTTGCACTCCTCTATTACATCTTCAATTGTCATCTCATTTCCCTTTTCTTCTTTGCATTGCAACAGCAACCCAAGTAGATCACCATTACCTGATTCTCCATTTTGCATTGCCTTTTGCTTCTTGCAAATTATATCTCTTAACACTGCTTTTATCTCTGCATCCACCTCATATCTCCGTTTATTCTTCTTAGTTGGTAGAAACCTGTATAATGCTAAAAATGTTTAGTCCGGTTGCTAAATTAAAAATTCTTACCTATAACGTTGAAGACGAACTAATAATTTTTACTTGTCACTTTTGAGCTTGCAAATGGAAATCTACCTGAGTCCTGGGAGGTACAAAGCTTGAAATGCTTCAAGTACCAGCACTGCTTGCTCTTTTTGAAGTTCAAATATCTTCTTCCCTTCTATATAGCTGCTTCCAAAGGCTGCTCTAGAAATCACATCTGCAGAAAGGCTCTGCAGTTCAGGACTGATATCAATTTCGCTCCGTCCATCGGATGCGAGCAACATCGTCCATCGATCAATCAGATTGCAGCAACTTGCTAAAAACTCTGGCACCATTCCCTGCTTTCTTTAAGTCATAAGTACATAGGGATGAAGCTCACTTATATTAACAGTTTAGGCATGCAACTTAATCAAGATAATGCACTTTTGCTCTTCCTCAGCATAACTTGTTGACGTCAGAAATGTTCTTTTTATTGCAATGCATTTAATTAAAGAATGCTGAGTTATGTTTCACATTCTTTTCTCGAAAGATCTTTGAATGTCTTTGATAAATCCTGGAAGGGTTCATTTTTTTTCCCCCTTCTTTTTGGTCAAATGTACTAAAAAAGGAATTGTCTGCCCTGCTCTTCCGACCATTAGTCTATAAGACACCAACTAAATAGCCAAAAGCCTACCAGAATAAGATATGAAGCATTCCACGAAGCATTACTTACACTGCAGTGGGACAGAAAAAATCAGAAAAATTCTACAGTAATCTAGTAGAAAGCAGGGATTACCTGCAGCTTCTCATGGTGGAATGCAGGAGTAATTAACCTTCTACGCTTGGCCCATTTCTCTCCTTCCAAGGTTGAGACTCCCAGAGTTAAAAGGTCCACAAGAGGGTTCTGTGGAGGCTTTTGGAAGTGACCATCCTTGTCATTCAGTATCAGCCTTATCAGCTCTGCCTTCCCCATTATCAGTCTCGGCCTTGTTCCAGTCCAACTCAGGCACACTTTTCCTATTTTAGCAAACCAAGCCACCATTAATCACAATTCAATGGAGCCATAGTTTTTATTTTTCTTGGCAGATGTAATTGTCGAGCTTGTAATAACATGCTAAAGTTCTACTATTTTTCATTTGGCATGGTACATTTCAACATATTGTCCACACAAGATTTCGCATGCAAATAACTAAAAAGTTTCACCCTCATAACTGTCTATGTAAATTAATTGTTATTTATTCCTTTTAAACACAGAATAATATCCTAGTTTTGTATAACCAGATTTGTGTCACATTATCTATAAGGTCGTGTATCATATAATAGCTTCTAGATTTGTTCCCTCTTATAGTAAATTCTTGGATGTTGAAATGGGAAGATCCATGAAAAGTTACTCCTAAAGGGCTAGAGAAACTTCAAGTACTTAATGATTGTGGAAAAAAAGACAGAAGAAGAATCCAAGAATGGAAAAAAGTTGATCAGACCGTATGCTTGCACAATTTGATGAAGGGAAGGGTCGACACGTGGGACAATCTCGTGGTTTAAAGACATGGGGATGGCCCATGCTTCTATCCTCAGCTTCTTGCTAACTGGCTCGTCTCCATAAAGAAAATTGTAAGAGGTTCCTCCGATTCCCTGCTGCTTCAACTGTTTCTCTATGATTTTGGGCTTCCACCATAGAGAAAAGACAAGTTTTAGGGCACAAAAGGAAGCTAAAAGAGCCGAAAAGGAAGCCAATATGGCCATAAAATTGAATGCTTCCATGGAGCTGATTTCTTTCCCGATGGCTGCAGCCTTGGATGCTACTGAGCTTTGCTCACTGCTTCATTCAATTTATAGAGTTCTGTTGCAAAGATTAACCACATAGCTAGGGACTGAACTGAAAAGATTAAAAAAGGATTGGAGAAGATGTTAAAGTGGTGGCTGTGATTTGTTGTGAATTGGACTGATGGGACATGTAAGCCAATTGCATTGCATGAAATTTTGTCACCTTTCCTTCCATTGAGACAATTTTATTTTATTTTTTTTAGCTTAACGGCACATCTAATCTAGCCTAACCTACTCCTACTCCTAAGGGGAGGGGAAACCTACTCTATGGGGTGGCTCAACTGAGTCGGGAGAACCTGATGGGGACTGAACCACCATCTGACCAGACGGGTGCACCACACACCCGTATAGATTTAGAACAAACCTCATATTGAGGGACATTGATGGGAGGCAATGTTTGAACCCTTGACCTCCCACCCCACAAGTAATGTGGTGGCCAACTCCACTAAAGGAACTCCACAATTATTTAGTTGACATTTTTTTGTTCATTTTTACCACTTTTCATTTGTGTTTCACATTTTTTTAGTTTGCTTCTCTCAATTATTACACAGAATCATAGGTTAAATTAAGAAAAAAAAAATGTTTCTTCCCGACTCAAGATTTTAATTAAGATCAATGGCCCGAATTGAGTAGAACTTCTCCGGCCAATTTCGTAGTGCAGCAACTAGAAATTTTTTGCAGGACATTATTCATTGGTTGGGATCATAGACTTGAAATTATTAGTTAATTAATTACGTGGACGAGTGGAGGCATATATGATCATACATGCCGTAGCCTTCTTTGGATCATGCTTGGGCTTCTGCAGAGTCAAAAAGAATTGGTGGGCAGCTAGTCAAACAGCCAAAAGTTCTCCTGGTCAGCATGCCTTGATGCCCAAGAACGCCTACTGATGTGATCATCAAGAAAAGATGGAAGCGCAAGTGCTGCAACATAATGCTTGGTCATCAATTAAACTTTGTAGACCAAGCCCCAGGTATATTGCGCAGCGGTTGAGGGGTCGACCTTGAGTTGTTGGCTTTCTTACTGATCGGGGTTCGATTCGTGCCCGCTGCGCTGCACATCCTGACTCGTTCGGAAAAGTTGTATGGGGCTATCGACTTCCCTCCGATTTGGTGTGCCGGCTCGAGTTCAAAGGATTCGGATCGGGGCATGTTCCGGTTACCAAAAAAAAATAAAAAACTTAGTAGACCAAGGACCATTGGAAATTCATTACACCTTTTTATAGCTTCAAGTGATGTGAATAGGGGCTGGTTGGTGTGAGTTAGTAATCAATGAGAAAATCATTGGTTGGAATGAATGTTTAAAAACCTTTTTCCAGTCATCACATAAGCATTTAAGCATACACTGCACTTGTTTGGCAGACAAGTTCTTGTCAAGTTTGTCTGTTACAAGTTTTTTTAAAACTTTAACTACAGTAATGTTAACCTATACACTTTAAAATATTAAAAAAAATACTTCAAAAATTTTTTAAAAAACTTCTACAGTAAATTACAGTAAAATTTTATATAAACATCCAAAAAACTCGCTTGCCAAACAGGATCATGCTACAGTAAGGTTTCAATGTTTGCACCTGTTTTGCCATGTTATCCAACCATTTTGTTGCTTTCCTTGACAAATGGGAAGAACATTATTATTGAGAAGGGGGAAATAGGGTGGTTTATAATGCATATCTTGTTAGAGACTAGAATTGACTTTACATACATACAGAAAACTCCTTGAATTGAGGGGGAGTTCAATTGGACTTGTACGGAGACTGAATTGTGCTTCCTTGCAATGCACTAGATATGGTTTGAACCCTGATCTAATGTACGAGAAAAACTCTAAGAGACTCCTCCTAATCATTATTGGACTATATTTTATAAATCTCAAAATGGATTGTCCATGACATTTCTGTTTTTCCCCCATGTAGAGTTAATGAGGTCCAACATGAACTTAAGTAGGCTAAAATGTGCAGGATCAACTCAATCCTTCCATGCTTTAAGTACATCTCTTCCTTTACACATCGAAGACTATTGTTATAATACTAGTAGCAGTCTGTTAGGACATTTAATAGTAAGCTCGGGGTGCAATGTTAATTTGATAAGCATTGACATAACATATAAAACATGTGCTTCTTAAGAGGCTGATTTCTTTTCTTTTTTTTTCGGAGACGACAACTATTATATAACCTATCTATCCTAAACTACAGGAAATGGGGAGTCTAAAGAGGTTCGGTGTTAGGAATTAGTAGGTACATAAACCTTATTAGATCAAGAGAGTGTTTTGACATAATTCTTGAACTTTTTTTGCTGCAGGTGAGATTTAAATCCCCACCTGTAGTTGAAGCAGAGTCTTAAGACACACCTTGACAGCCAGTGAGCTAAATTCAGTGGTTTTAAGAGGCTGATTCTGGTGTAGCAATAGAACATTTTGTGCTAAAAAATTTCCAAGAGACCGGAGACAATTGGTGAGCGAAGCTCCAAATTATAGACATTGGATACTTGGGATACAAACCACTGGGCCAATGGCTCAGTGGCCACCAGGGAGGGGCTTAAGTCCCTCCTTGGGCTGTAGGTGAGGGTTCAAACCTCATCTGCAGCGAAAAAAATCTAAGGGTTGTGTCAGAGCACTCCCTTGGTCTAGTTGGGTCTGTATACCCACTAGCCCCCTACCACAGCCTCCTTAGGCTTCCCCTCCCCTCTAGATTAAGATAGAGTAGATTATACAAATGTATCGTTACTGAAAAAAAAAAAAAAAACTTGGGATACAGAGGTGTATGGTCCATTCTGGGAGTGCACACCTCACAGAAATTAATGCAAGGAGACATCAAAGGACAATTGCACAGTAGCATATTCACGTGCACATCAATTCTATGCCTTCCAAATCATCAGAATGTCAATGCAATTTCACACACTCTTGTCTATCTTTCTCTTTCACTCCGCGCTGCTTAACGTTTCTTTCTTTTCTGAGCCTTTCCAGTCGCTCCACACGTGTCCTTTGTAGCCTTCTGCTGCTCTGAGGCTGAGCCCTCAGTCTTCTTCACGATGCAGCTGCAGCAGATAGATTCAGATTCAGACCCTATATCCTTTAATTAATACCACCAACAACAGGGAAACCTCTGGGGTGTCAACTACAGCATGTATCAGATCTCATCACCAACAACAGATGGAATGCTGTCCTGATATTCAGAATCTTTAACCAACAAGATGCAGAGAGAATTCTGAAGATACCTATAAGCCTAACAGGGAAAGAAGATAGCCATTACTGGATGCACTCTCAGAATGGACATTACACAGCTCAATCTGGGTATAAGGCATGGATGAAGGAAAAGGAACTGGAGAGTGCAAGAAGGAGGGAAGGTGTTGGACCAAGCTATGAAGGAACTATCAGAAAAGTCTGGAAAACTCTGTGGCAGCAGAAGGTGAGTCAGAAAATGAAAGTGTTTATATGAAAGTGTTTGCATGGGGGGCTTCCCGTGAGAGGTGAAATATACAGAAGGACAAGACAAGGAGGCCCTATGTGTATAGGGTGTGGTGAGAAGGAAGAAACAATCGAACATCTCCTGTTCCAATGCAACAGAGCAAAGGAAATATGGAAGTTATCACCTGTACAATGGGATGGAGTACAACATACATCAGACTGTTTCATCAAATGGTGGTCTGCAATCATAGAAGCCCAACAAGATAGAGGAGAGGAAGATCAGGTAAATCTAACTATAAACATTCTCTGGCAGATCTGGAAAGCCAGGAACGAGAGAGAGTTTAATCAAAAGGAAAGGGAACCCCACAAGATAATACAGAAAGCTATGAAGGAATGGATGGAGTTTGATGAGGCAAACAAAGGGAAACTGACAAGAGAAAACACTCAGGGAACAGAAGTACAACAAAGTACTGAGCAATTGCAAAGTCAGAGAGAGAGCCAAACCAGCCTAATGATCAAAGTCCACTCTCACCAAGACGTTAGACAAAAAATGGTTGGGATTGGAATCACAGCTTCTGACTCGTCAGGACGTCTTCAAGCATGTTGGGGAATGAGGGAAAGAATGTCTGCAGAACCAATGCAAGATCAAGCTGGAGCGGTGAGACTTGCTTTACTAAATGCGATCAGCCAAGGTTGGAGGAACATTAAAGTGGAGCTGGAAAACAGGGAGTTAGTAGAGTGCATAAAAAACACAAGGACCAGCAATCATTTGATGGCTACTCTGATAGAGGATATCCAGTACATATGTAAAATGTTTCAAACATGTTCCTTCTCTACTGTTAGTTCAGGGTTTGTGGAAAGTATCAAGTTGAGCATGCATGCTCTAAACATCTTCATAGATGAAGCATGGGTGAATCCCAATGCTAGGTGTTAGGCACCAATGTTTTGTAGGACTGCTGTCCTTTTGTTTGGATCTTTGTCCAATTACTGTAAAATATTGGTTATATCTATAAAGCTAACGTTTCGACAAAAAAAAATAAAATACCACCATTCATTTGCTTCCACTGCAATCTGTGCTTTTTGGGTTCTTTTTTCGTGCTTGTCGTTTCCTCTCCTTTATAGGTTGGAATACAAATATACAATACGAATTCATTTGTCCATAGCCTGCAGCAATCGGGTTGGTTCTTTCGTTTTTGCTTTTCCTACGTGCAGCTGGCTTGTTCGTTCACCTCTAGCTAGCCTAAGTGTAGAAGTCACCTTCATATGCTAAGAAAATGTACCACAACCTAGACGTTGAAACTCCAACCAAAAATAAAGGAACTTCAATCTTTCGCCCTTAGTTTGGAAATTAGTTTCACATTTGCTCTTTTTACAATCCTTATAGGAGGAGATATCGGGAGTTGAATTTCGATGTTGTATTAAATTTTTATATACTAATACTGTAGTAATGTTTTTTACATTAGCAGTTTTAGATGTACGTCACATATACATAATTTTGAATTATAACATTGATCTAATGCTTTTAGTATAAAAAAATTATACATTGACAGTGTATAAAAAAAAAAATTATCAACAACAGATCCAATAGCCATTGCAGACTTTCTTCTATTTCTAACTTTATCAATCAACTCCATAAGCCAAGGGATATCACCAAAAAAGAAAAAAGAAAAACTATATGGCAAGGTGAAAATTAAGAAAAACATTTTAGTGTAAAGATTTAGAAAAAAAAATTCTAATACTATGCATTTTACAATTATTTCTCCTTACGAAACATGTAATTCTCGAGAAAAAGACTAGGACTTGGACTCATTTTGCCTAACCTTAATTAACGATCAAAATGTTCTATTATGCACACAACTTTGTAGGAAGTGGTAACTATTATAATATAATTGAACTCTTGAACATACTAATGTATATTAGTTCTTAAAACATGTTTGTTTAAATATTAACTAGCAATTGCTTAGAAATATGCGAAGAAATCTCTTAGTTTATTAATCTAGTAAAAATATCTAATGTATAGAAAATTCTTAATTAGTTGTAGATAGCTTTAACAGTTCAAATGGATAGAAAGGTCAGAAAAATACACTTTTAGAAGTTGAAAGGCTAAAAATATGCAAATAATAGTTAGCGGGCCAAAAGTGTACAAACTTAAGAGTTTGAGAGCCAATTAGGTACTTTGCCTCTTTGGAATTTCCCTTGAATTAAAACCCCAAAATAAAGAAGAAGAGGAGATTGGTGTTCCTCAACTTCGAACTCTAAATATACAAATGATAGGCATATTCATGTTTTACTTTTTCTTTTCTTTTTTTTTTTGGGCAAAATATATATTTTTTTAATTTTGAAGAAACACATTCATGCTTTTTTTTTTTTTTTGGGCTTCATTTGTCTTTTTGTTTAAAGAAGAAAAGATAGCCATAATAGGCGGATTATCATTATCCCACATATCTCTCCAACAACTTCCCCCCTCCCCTGCAAGAGTTTCCCGCACTGTTTTTAACTCTTCCGCTGATAAATCTCCACTTTTCTTTCTTAGGGTTTCTGGTTAACCCATGAACACCTACACAAATCTCCTTCAATCATAGACAGCAGAGCCGCAGTGACTCCAATATTCGCTCTTTCCCCTTTACAGAAAAAGATCATCATTTCTGGATTCTAAACAATGATTCAGAGACCCCAGAAGCATACCCCTATATAGTAGTAAAAGTAATTGCAGTCTTGAGCATGAAATGGGAGAGAACCATCAACAGCAGCCAGTGTTTTCTGCGAACCAAAGTCACCAATACAACCACCAACAACCGTACATCTTTCAAGAAACTCAAAACTTACAAACAATCCCAGATTTTTTCCACTATCATCATCATTTTCAAGCTCTTTTGCAGCAGCAAAGGAGGCTGCAGGACCAGCTGCAGCAGTGTGTTTTAGGTCAAGAAAATGTTGTTAGTACTAGTGCCACCACGGCTGCGGTTGCCGGCAACAATATCAGGCCCTCAGTTTCATTTTTCCCGCTGAACTTCAAGCCGCCGGATCTCAATGAGAATATTACTAGTAGTAAAAATGGAGGTTTGGATGATGATGGATCAGAAGATGATTTGTTTAGACGGAATAGTGCTGCTGCTGCTGCCTTGGCTATGGCATCCCCACATTATTGTTGGCAAAATCAAGAAGATTCTGCTACTGCTATTAGACAACCTTTTTGGTAACTTGGAAATTGCACAAAATCACATGCTATTGGTTGTTGCATTTCATGTTTATGTGCACATGTACTCGTGTAAAATAATAGTACTAGTAAGTCTAGTATGATTTGTTCAAAATTTACAAGTGTTCACATTTTAAGTTTCAAGAACCTTCATTAATAGCCAGTACTATCTACTATTTGTACCATTCAAGGGAGTCTTTTTTTCTTTTTTTTTTCCCTTTCTTTTTGTTTGAAGGGTTTTTTGAGGGTTGTATATGTTCAATAAATTTTTGTAGGAAGCCACTGTGCACCAATATCTCGGATGGGAATAATAACTCACAGGACAAAGAAGTGCGGCCGGAAATGCACCAAAACAAGTACTACAAGTCTTCCGAAGATACTGAGCAAATGAATAGTTCTTTAGAGAACAGTAAGAATAGACTCTTTGGTGAGCTTGAATCAATTTGCAGAAGTGCCTCAGTTGCTAGTGAGGCTAATAAAACTGGTGGCGCCTCTGCTGGAAACTTGGCTACAACATTCAGTACCTGCTTGCCTATCACTCTAGACAAACATAACACCAATGCTGGCGCCACTGCTGCTGCGGCTGCCATTGGGCATTGTCATGACGGTTCTGAGTCATTTAGTGGTCATGAAGCGCCCGTAGCTGTGGTTTCAAAGAACAAGAAAAGGAAGAAGTTGAAAGATGAATTGAGTTCGATGGCCATATTTTTTGAGGGCTTGGTGCATCAGCTCATGGACCACCAGGAGGCTCTTCACAGTAATTTTATGAATGCAATTGAGAGATTAGATAAAGAAAGAAGGGAAAGAGAGGACGCTTGGAGGAGACAAGAATTAGAAAAACTTGAGCAAGACATGGCTGCCAGGGCCCGTGAACGGGCATTAGCTTCTAGTAGAGAGGCCTCCATTGTTTCATACTTGGAGAAAATCACTGGCCAAAGTATTAAACTTCCTCCTAGGAATCATCCCTCAGATTTCCAGCTGGCCATGATTTCTTCGGGAGCCATGAATGGCGAGCTCAGCCCCAGTACTAGCAAAGTCTGCAGGGATGATTTGAGTATAAACATGACCAGCAGGAGATGGCCTAAAGCTGAAGTGGAGGCATTGATTCAAATTCGAAGCAGCTTAGAGCAAAAGTTTCAAAGGCCGGGGATCAAAGGGCCTCTTTGGGAACAGATAAGCAATTCAGTCCGCTTGGAGGTTAGGGGCTTTGAAGCCCCAACTGGCATTTCAATCTAGGATTTCCTAAAAGATTGGTGCAAAGTGCAAATTGGTGATAATTCATCAATACCTGAAATTCTAAGGGTTATTTTTTTTTCTCTCTCTCTCTCTTTTTTGTTCAGATATTCTAGAAGCAAGTATGAACCTTGTTAACCAACCCAACCCAATTGAGTTGGCCACTGGAAGGGATATAAGTCCCTCCTTGTGTGTAGGTTGAGGGCTCTAAACCCCAAGTTGCATTTCAATCCAAGATTTTCTGAAATTTTACTAGAATACATAATGCCGTCGATTTAGTCGGAAGCGGTTCAGTCTTCTCTGGTCCACTATTGACCCTTTCACTCCTTCCTCCTTTTAATGTAGAGTAAGAGTAGGAGTATATTAGAAATTATTGTGTAAAAAAAAAATGTTCAAGCCTATCTGTTTTTCTTACTCCTCCGACCATTGCACATGCAGCGGAACAGTAAATTGTTAATCTTGTAGGAATAACAAATCCCTTGTATCACGTGGTTGTAGTCCCAGTTGGGGAAGAGCCACGTCTAGGGGTCGAATCCCGGCATTACCGAGGTTGGTGACGCTTGGGGCGAGCCGCTCCCAGCCCGCAGTAGGGATTAGTTGGGCCGTACGGTATTACCAGTCCATGGGCCCAGATACCCTACTGCGCAAAAAAAAAAAAAAAAAAAAACAAACAAATCCCTTGTATCAGAAAGCAGAAACTACCTGCAGCTTCTCGTGATGGAATGCGGGGTAATTATTCTTCTATGCTTGGCCCATTTCTCCCCTTCCAAGGTTGAGAGTCCCAGGGTCAAAAGATTTGCAAGAGGGCTCTGTGGAGTTTTTGGGAAGTGACCATTCTTGTTATTTAGTATCAGCCTCACCAACTCTGTGTTGAATTCAAAGTCTTGAATTCTTCAAGCCTTAATTGTTGACTTTTCTAAGGCCAACAATTGTTGAATTTGGTGGCCTAATATCTATCCCACATCGGTGGGATTATTGGAAGAACCTTAGCTTGAGAGCTATAAATAGCTCTCAAGTCCTTCCAATTAAATGGTACCAAGAACAACAAAGAATTACCCATAAGGATTTTGTAATTCTTTGTATTCTTTCTTCTCTCCCAAAATTTATAAAAGCGGGCTGCTTGAGTGGTGCTCGGAGAGTAGGCAAAAATTGGCCGAACTCCGTTATCAATTTTTCGGGTGCGTTCTTTCCTTATCTCTTTTATTTGTTCCGCATTTATTTATTAGTTTCTTTTCTATTGTAGTATAGTATTCAATATATTTGTCTATATTTGTCGGGTATATTTGTAGTGTTTTATACGGTTCATTTGGGTGTATTTTTCTTATTCGTGTGTACGTATTATTTATGTATACACGGATATAGTTGTGATAATACACCGTGCACGTAAGTTCTGTCTAGGAGACTGGGTTTTAAGTGGGACCGCTTGTGACCCCTCCAGCCTTTCCTGAAAATTTACTTGGAATGGTAATTCTGTCTAAGGAGATTGTTTCGATGATCTTTCTTGGGAATTACTGAATCGATTTAATCACTAGTTGTATTCTTGAGTGAAAAATTACCCGATTTCCCCAACAAGTGGTATCAGAGCCGAAGGTTCGTCCTTTGGCTTATTTGTAATTTGTTATATTGAATACTATCATTTGAGTCTGTAATGGCATCTGACAATTCCACGTCAAGAATTATATCTGGGGCATCGGCTTCCTCGTCCACATGGTCGAGGATTCCAATGTCAAGTTTGAAGGTGGCGGTGGAGACATTTGACGGTACTGGCCATTTCGGCATGTGGCAAGGCGAAGTCATGGACTCCCTTTTCCAACAGGGTCTTGACATTGCCATTGAAGAAAAGAAACCAGATGACATAGAAGAGAAGGAGTGGAGTACCATAAATCGGTTGGCATGCGGAACTATTCGATCGTGTTTGTCCAAAGAGCAAAAATATACTTTCAAGAACGAGACTTCTGCATGGAAATTGTGGAGGGCATTGGAGGGGAAATTTCTGAAGAAGAGTGGTCAGAATAAACTCCTAATGAAGAAAAGATTGTTCCGTTTCGATTACCAACCAGGTACTACTATGAATGAACACATCACTATGTTTAATCAATTAGTAGCAGACCTGTTTAATTTAGATGTAAATTTTGAAGATGAAGATTTGGCTTTGATGTTGTTATCATCCCTTCCTGATGAATTTGAACATTTGGAAACTACGTTACTTCATGGGAAGGAAAATGTGTCTTTAGATGCTGTATGTTCTGCTTTGTATAGTCGTGAATTGAGAAAGCAGGATAAAATGAAAAAGAAAGTAGCTGCAGCAGATGAAGCGTTAGTGGCAAGAGGTCGTCAACAAAGCCAATCAAAGGGGAGAAGAGGAAGGTCCAAATCGAAAAGCAGAGTTGCCAAAGATGAGTGTGCTTTCTGTCGTGAGAAAGGGCACTGGAAGAAAGACTGTCCAAAGTTGAAGAAAAAAGGGAAAGCTCCGCAAGACGTAAATATTGCAGAATGCAAAAGTGATGCGGAATCAGATTTCTCTTTGGCTGTATCACCTTTAACATCCCATCCAGATGAATGGATTTTGGATTCAGCTTGTACCTACCATATGACTCCCATGCGGGAGTGGTTCTTTGAATTTGAAGAATTTGAAGGTGGAGTTGTGTACATGGGAAATGACAATCCATGTAAAACAGTTGGGATAGGTTCAATCAAGCTGCGTAATCATGATGGATCCACCAGAATCCTGAAAGATGTTCGGTACGTGCCGAATTTGAAAAGGAATCTCATCTCCTTGGGACTCTTGGAGTCAAAAGGCTTGGAAGTGAAGATGCGAGATGGAATTCTTAAAGTAACTTCGGGAGCACTTGTGATGTTGAAAGGTGTGAGAAAGAATAATCTGTATTACTACCAAGGTAGTACAGTTGTTGGGACAGCAGCAGCAGCAACATCTTCCAGTAGCAAGAAGGATGCGGAAGCAACAAAGTTGTGGCACATGCGATTGGGACATGCTGGTGAAAAATCCTTGCAAAATCTTGCCAAACAAGAATTATTGAAAGGTACGAAAGTTTGCAAATTAGAATTTTGTGAGCATTGCGTTCTGGGAAAACAAAGAAAAGTGAAATTTGGCACTGGTATCCATAATACCAAGGGTATTTTGGATTATGTGCACTCAGATGTGTGGGGACCTGCCAAGACTCCATCCCTTGGTGGCAGGTATTATTTTGTCACTTTTATTGATGATTTTTCCAGAAGAGTTTGGGTGTTTACTATGAAGAGTAAGGATGAGGTGCTAGAGATTTTCCTTAAATGGAAAGTTCAGGTTGAAAACCAGACGGGAAGAAAGATCAAGATTCTCCGAACAGACAACGGTGGAGAATATAAGAGTGATCCCTTCCAGAAGATATGCCAAGAATGTGGCATAGTTCGACACTTCACAGTTAGAAAAACACCGCAGCAGAATGGGGTGTCAGAACGTATGAACAAGACACTAGTGGAGAAAGTACGTTGCATGCTGTCTAATGCTGGGTTAGGCAGAAAGTTTTGGGCTGAGGCTGTGACATACGCTCAACATCTCGTCAATCGCTTGCCATCATCTGCAATCGGTGGCAAGACTCCATTAGAGGTATGGTCTGGAAAACCTGCAACAGATTATGATTCTTTGCGTATTTTTGGTTCTACTGCATATTATCATGTAAACGAATCAAAGTTGGATCCACGTGCAAAGAAAGCTCTCTTTATGGGCTTTAATGCTGGAGTTAAGGGATACCGTTTGTGGTGTCTAGAAGCAAAGAAGACCATTATCAGCAGGGATGTTACCTTTGATGAAACTGCCATCTTGAATAAGGTAACACAAGATGGAACCAGTGGTACTCCGCAACAGGTGGAGTGTACGCCGAAGCAGGTGGAGTTTGAGCAGATAATGGTGAGCCCAACAAACAGCACCTTCAGTGACTCTCCCAACACAAGATGGGACCAATGGTACTCCGCAACAGGTGGAGTGTACGCCAAAGCATGTGGAGTTTGAGCAAATAATGGTGAGTTCAGCAAATAGCACCATCAGTGACTCTCCCATGGCAGAAGAGGAGTCAGATGAGGAAGAGGTTTCAACCCAAGAACCTCAACAGCAACAAGAGTCAATTGCCGTCAATAGGGCAAGACGAGAAATTCATAAACCTGCTCGTTTTGTTGACATGGTGGCTTATGCACTTCCAGTTATTGATGATGTTCCATCCACATTTTCTGAAGCAGTTCGAAGTACAGAAAATGATAGATGGAAAGATGCTATGGAAGAAGAGATGCAATCCCTTCAGAAGAACAATACGTGGAAGTTGACACAACTACCGAAGGGCAAGAAAGCAATTGGATGCAAATGGATATTTGCAAAGAAAGAAGGATTTCCTGACAAGAATGATGTTCGTTACAAGGCAAGATTGGTGGCTAAGGGCTACGCTCAGAAGGAGGGAGTTGATTATAATGAGGAGGAAATCTATATGGCTCAACCAGATGGATTCAAAGTTGCTGGTAAAGAAAATTGGGTTTATAAACTGAGCAAATCGTTGTACGGATTGAAACAATCACCGAGACAATGGTACAAACGATTTGACCAGTTCATGATGAGTCAGAAGTACACAAGAAGCAAATACGATCACTGTGTGTATTTGCGCAAGCTACGAGATGATTCCTACATCTACTTACTCTTGTACGTTGATGATATGCTGATAGCATCAAAAAGCCAAGTTGAAATTGATAAATTGAAGGCTCAGTTGAGTAAAGAGTTCGAGATGAAGGATTTGGGAGAAGCCAAGAAAATTCTCGGCATGGAGATAAGCAGGGATAGAACGAGAGGCAAGCTTTGTCTGACACAGAAGCAGTATTTGAAGAAGGTACTACAACGTTTTGGCATGAATGAAGATTCAAAACCTGTAAGTACTCCGCTTGCTCCTCATTTGAAACTTAGTAGTCTATTATCTCCAAAGACAGATGAAGAGCGAGCATACATGGCGAAAGTCCCGTATGCTAATGCAGTTGGTAGCTTGATGTATGCAATGGTGTGTACGAGACCCGACATTTCACAGGCAGTTAGTGTGGTAAGCAGGTTTATGCATGATCCGGGCAAGGGTCATTGGCAAGCTGTGAAATGGATTCTACGGTATATCCAAAATACCGTAGATGTTGGATTAGTATTTGAGCAGGATAAATCACTTGGTCAATGTGTAGTTGGATATTGTGATTCTGACTATGCAGGTGATTTGGATAAGCGACGTTCTACAACTGGCTACTTGTTCACATTTGCCAAGGCGCCAGTTAGTTGGAAGTCTACTTTGCAGTCAACGGTGGCTTTGTCTACAACGGAGGCAGAGTATATGGCGATTACAGAAGCTGTGAAGGAGGCAATTTGGCTTCAAGGATTGCTTGAAGACTTGGGAGTTGGTCAAAAACACATTGACGTGTTTTGTGACAGTCAGAGTGCTATTCACTTAGCAAAGAACCAGGTCTTTCATGCAAGAACGAAGCATATTGATGTTCGCTATCACTTTGTGCGGGAAATTCTCGAAGAAGAGGAGATTTTTCTCCAGAAGATTCGGACTACGGAGAATCCTGCAAATATGCTGACCAAGGTGGTAACAAGGTCCAAGTTTGAACATTTTTTAGACTTGGTCAATATCCTGCATATTTGAGTTGGCGCCTGAAGGCGCAAATTTGGAAACACTACAAGGACCGTTTGTTTTTTGTTTGAGGGAGAAGGTTTGTATTTGTTGGGTGGGATTAGAAATTATGCCAAGGTGAAGATTTGTTGAATTCAAAGTCTTGAATTCTTCAAGCCTTAATTGTTGACTTTTCTAAGGCCAACAATTGTTGAATTTGGTGGCTTAATATCTATCCCACATCGGTGGGATTATTGGAAGAACCTTAGCTTGAGAGCTATAAATAGCTCTCAAATCCTTCCAATTAAATGGTACCAAGAACAACAAAGAATTACCCATAAGGATTTTGTAATTCTTTGTATTCTTTCTTCTCTCTGATAGGGTATAATTTGTTAGTAATTTTATTATTGATTTCCCCTTCTATCCCTGACAAATATTGTGTTAATTGCTGATATTTACTCATATTTGGTATTTGGACTTAATTTCAGGAATAAAGCAGAAAACTACCAAAAAGGAGGAACTTTATGGAAAATATGGAGATTTCTAAGGGTTTCAATGCTTGGGCTCTTGAATTGGTGGGGACCACACGCTAGTGGAAGGCATCTAGTCATTTGGACTCTTAAAAGAAAGCTACGGAAAGAGACTTGGGGGCAAGAAGTACTTTGAAAGCTTTGTCCACATGTGTGGGGACCACCTAGATAGCCTTTAGTCATCTTTCTTTTATTGCTTAAATAGGGATAACGTAGAGTAGGAGGGATATCTCTAGTTTTAGTTTAGTTTTAGTTTCTTTTCTTTCTTTCCTTAGACTGGCCTCTGACACACGCCAGGTGTTCGACAATATTCCCCAACGGGGAGATTTTCTCATGAGGCGTGGTTAAGCTTTTCTAGTCAAGGGGACAACTGACGATTTGGTTCGACAATTACTGTGAGATCGAATCTGTTTTAATTATTTTCTTCATTTATTGGTATTTATATGTTCCTTGATTTTAATTGCTATGGCCTTGTGTATGATTGATTAGTGCGCAATAATTAATTATTCATATAGGCTATTTTTGCTAAATAGGAGTAATTGAATCCGTAATTGTTCGTTATCTCTACCTCAGTAGCAACTGGCGTAATTGGGTTTATGTCAGGGGAGCATATGATCTAATTTAAACAAACCCTCGTAGCGTGTTTGTTGGTTAGGATTGGGCCTTTCTAATTATTAATGCAATCTAGAAATTAAATCCTACGGTCGTACCTAGGGTTATTTTTGGGTTAGAGAAATAGCTAACGGTCGTACCTTAGCTATCGAGAAATTAAGGAAGGGTTGGTTGTTTATCGCGTGCATGACAACTATAACTAATCTATTGCTAAATGTTGGAATTATTTCTGCATCAATGATCAGTTGCATGAACCATTTCTGAAGTGTACCCTTGGCTAGAGTTTCCCCTTAATTAATTCTTTGAATTAATTATTTCCTGCAGTTAACTTATTTAGTTAGCATTTAATCCAAAACCCCCCATACTCTGGACTCTAGAAGGAACGAGTTATCCCCAGTCCCTGTGGATTCGACCCTACTCACCGCTATATACAAAATCTGTATTTTTCTCGAGTAGGTATTTATTATTGTACAGGTTCGGCACCTGTCACTCTCCCAAAATTTATAAAAGCGGGCTGCTTGAGTGGTGCTCGGAGAGTAGGCAAAAATTGGCCGAACTCCGTTATCAATTTTTCGGGTGCGTTCTTTCCTTATCTCTTTTATTTGTTCCGCATTTATTTATTAGTTTCTTTTCTATTGTAGTATAGTATTCAATATATTTGTCTATATTTGTCGGGTATATTTGTAGTGTTTTATACGATTCATTTGGGTGTATTTTTCTTATTCGTGTGTACGTATTATTTATGTATACACGGATATAGTTGTGATAATACACCGTGCACGTAAGTTCTGTCTAGGAGACTGGGTTTTAAGTGGAACCGCTTGTGACCCCTCCAGCCTTTCCTGGAAATTTACTTGGAATGGTAATTCTGTCTAAGGAGATTGTTTCGACGATCTTTCCTGGGAATTACTGAATCGGTTTAATCACTAGTTGTATTTTTGAGTGAGAAATTACCCGATTTCCCCAACACTCTGCCTTCCCCAGTATCAATCTTGGCATTGTTCCATTCCAACTCAGACATACTTTTCCTATTTTTGCAATTTAAACCCATGCCACCATCAATATATATATGCTCCTCAATGATATTACAACACAAGCCAACGGAGCCATGATTTCTGCTTTTTCTGGGCAGAAATGTTTTTTGAGCTATTTGTCATAACATGCCAAATTCTACTACTATTTTTCATATCACATGTAGTAATTTTTACTCATCTTCCATATAGTCAGTTAGGCGCACATACGACTAAAAGTCTAATAAAACAGTAAATACTTTGTTCTTGACAAGTATCATGCATGTATCAGATAAAACTAAAAACATAACAGGATAAATCCCTTGTTTACATATGTTCCAATAACATTTATGCGCCACTTGATCACCTATAATACGTGTAGAATACATTCTAGATTTGTTCTCTATAAGTCCTTATATGTTGAAATGGGAAGATCCATGAAGGTTTCTCCAAGAGGCTAGAGATGAAATGATCAGTACTGGATGATTGAAAAAATCAGAAAAGAATGCAGAGACGGACAAAGTTGATCTAACCATATGTCTGCACCATTTGATGAAGGAAAGGGTTGGCACGAGGTATAATTTCGTGGTTCAAACTCATGGGGATGGACCATGCTTCTAGCATCAGCTTCTTGGTAGCTAGCTTGTCTCCATAAGGAAAATTGTAAGAGGTTCCTCCAATCCCTTGTTGCTTCAATTCTCTCTCAATCAATTTGGGTCTCCACCAAAGGGAATAGACAAGTTTCAGGATACACAAAGAAGCTAAAAGTGCAGAAAAGGAAGATAAGAGGACCATCAAAGTGGGGGCTTCCATGCTGCTAACTACTTTGTGGATGCTGAAGCTTTTGGGTGTTCTTGAGGAAGTTTCGTGATGCTAAATACTATGAAGAACGTTTCTATACAATGGCTCATCGTTGACCTTTGAACCACCCCACCGGCCCACCCTGATTCCTTCGCTGGTTGCGTCATTATGTATAGGATCTCAGAGGCTTAAATTAATATCCCACAAGTAAACGAGTAATATTGTACTTTTTGATGAATCTTATTAAGAATTATTCATTTAGCACATGCATTTGACCTTTACCCACCTTGCATTGTTGGATCATTATTAAACTCATCAAACTATTAATGTTGAATTGAACTAATGTTTCGGATCTGTCTTCAGCTTATTAAATTTTTCCAGTTTTCTATCAAAAAAAAAGAGAGCTAATGTTGACTTGAACCTGCCATCAAGATGCTGTACAGTACATATCCTATTAAAATTTAACTAAGTGTGCTTATGCTTAAGTAAATTCTGTACTATAGATACCCTATTCAATAGAAATATTTGTTTAATTTCGTCAAAAAACATTAAAAAGTAACTTCTACACCCCTTACCCCGTCATTCAATTTTTCATTTCTAATGTGAGGAGCATAAAATGAAAGAACAATAGGGTACAGACCGGTATTCAGTTTATAATTTGATCACAGCTCCGAATACCTGCAACAGATAGTCAACTTAACCTTATTTTTTTCAAACTAGTAGTCATTTCTTCCTTTCTGGTTTGATGCTAGTGTAATCTGGTTAAAAAGAATAGCACTCTAGACTCAATTTGGTTTAGCAATTTTTAGTAATAGACAAATAGCACATTACGCTCCCAGGTTGAGAAAAGATCCCTCATGCCAGGGCGTGGAACTCAGTACCAATATAGAGTAAAACACCATTTACTCAATTCTAATTGCAAGCTTCATAAATGACACAACTCTTTCTCTTTTCGTCTGATTTTGAGTCAGTTTGCGTCCATTTGAATTATTTATCAGCCATATACATGCATCGAACAGTTCTTCCCCACTTGATTGCAAGATAAGAGATGACAAGAAAATTATACGGCATAAGAGAACATTTGCAAGTATGTGGCGACCAAACTGGCAATGATAATAAGAAGGTTCAATTATTTGACAAATCCGTACTCACAATTTTCAGCCGGTTTAAGATTTCAACATCAGGTTCTGCTTTTCCAAGAATCTGCGCAACCTCTTGTCTGGCCTTCTCGTGCCTGCCTGTAAGCCAGTTAGCTGTGGTTTCTTGGCCAACATAGTAGAACAGCTTGCACTCCTCTTTGCATCTTCTATTGCCATCACTACCCTGTTGTTCTTTGCATTGCAACAGCAGACCTAGTAGATCACCATTTCTTGATTCTCCCTTTTGCGTTGCCTTCTGTTTCTTACAAGTTACATCTCTTAACATTGCTTTGATCTGGGCATCCAATTCGTATCTCCTTCTATTCTTCTTGGAAGAAATCTATACGAAGAATCTGTTTATCCATTCAGTCAAATTTGGAGCTGGTTGAAATTAATTTGCCAAGTAAAATAGTTTTGCTGAATAGCAACTCTGTATTTTTTCTAAAAATGTATCCATCTGCTTAGCTTCAATCTTTTAAAAATTCCCCACTCAATAAAAGAAAATTTAGTTTGCAAATTGAATGTTCATCTCTTGTTTGTGAATCGAATTCCACCTGAAACCTGGGAGGTAAAATGCCTGAAATGCTTCATTAATCAGTACAGCTTGTTCTTTCTGAACCCCGAAGTTCGATTATCTTCTTTCCTTCTCTATAGCTCCTTCCAAATGCTGTCCTAGCAATCACATCTGCAAAATGACTTTGTACTTATGGATTAATATCAATTTCAGTCGATCCATCTGAAGGAACTGACTTCTTCCACCCATCAACTTGCAAAAAATTTCCGGTACCATTCCCAGTTTTCTTCAAAGTCATTAGCACAATTGCTTCGAAGTTCATTAGATCAATCAATTTATAAATGTAACTTTAGCTTTCAGGATGATTCTGTAGTTATATTCTTCTTTCTATTTTGGGTCGTGCTCGACTTCTTGTGCCTTTGATTTAAAGACATTCTGAGTCCGACGCAGAAATGCATCTTTTCATTAAAAGGTAAAATATTTTTTCAACAGAGCATCCAAAGCCTTGGCTATATCCAGAAGGGAAAGATCCCATTTAAATTGATTTGAAGCACAAGAAATTTATGCTTACCTAGTTTATTCTAGAAATTAGGTATGCAAGACAAGAATAGATAAGCCAAATATTTACTGCATGTAAGATAACTTGAACTTGCATGTCTAGCTATTGGTAAGTATCAAACCAAAACGAGATCTTCGCTGTGATATGACATAGATAGAAAGAAATTTAAAGATTTTTTACTTGACAATTGAAACATTTTTGCTCTTGATCATACCAAATTCATTTCAACAAAACACAATTTGGATCAAGGGATTGTCCATATTTGTTGGCAAAAATGTACTAGAATTATAGAGCAGACATTGCCCGAATTTTCTCATTATGGAATGCAGGATTGATTACTCTTCTACGTGTGGTCCATTTCTCTCCTTCCAAGGTTGAGACTCCCAGCGTCAAAATATCCACAAAAGGGTTCTGTGGTGGCTTTTGCAAGTGACCATTCTTGTCACTGAGTATCAGCCTGATCAATTCTGCCCTCCCTATTATCAATCCAACACATGCATATTTTCCCTATTTGAGCAAAACGCCAAAGCCACCATCAGTAGTACCATCACTATGTACTTGTATAGTATAGCTCACAAGGCACAATTCTCATGATTTCCAATATTCCAGCTTTCCAAAATTATTTACGATAACTACAATTCCTATGCCTTTTTGGTGTAAAGGGCAAACGACACTTTAATCAACAGCTACTAATGCCAATTTTCAATAAGACTGCTTACTTTTTTGGTCCAGCGACCACATTGGCCCGATAAATCCAGAGTCAAGCTCGAACCCGACTACCAACTGTTTTGTAAGTATTCAGTAAGGTGAATCTAAGTTCTTACGTGCGTGCAGGAAAGGAAGTATCCATCAAGAATGAGAGGCTTGAGAATTGAACATGTTGATGACAAAAGAAAGATGGTACAAAAAAAAAGATTGAAGAATTTGGACCATTTGATGAAGGAAGGGGTAGACCCGTGGAACTATCAACTTCTTCATATATAACCATCTTGTCTTCATAGAGAAGCTTGTAAGAGGTTCCTCTAATCCCTTCCTGCTTTAATTGTTTCTCTAGGCTTTTGGGTTTCCACCAGAGATTGCACAAAAGTTTTACTATTATGAAAAAGATGGACAACAAAAGAGCCCAGCAGAAAGCTAAAGCCTTCGGTATAGATCCTTCCATGCTGCTTGGTTTCCTTTTATGGAAAGACTATAAGCTTGGTTGCCGGGTGTGCAGCTGCAATTGTCATGGAAGATGGGCTACGAGCTGCAATTAATGCAGAGTTACTTTGGGTTGTTTTCAAAAGTAGCAACCTAACCAAGAAACTTATTGGGGATGGAATTGACAGGCCTCATCAGTTAACTTTAATTTGGTGGCCGATTGGGCATATTCCAGTTTGTTTTTTGGACGACTTGTCTAAAATATTTGACTTAAACCCCAAACTTGTTTTTGATGTTCCAGCCTCTGTGATGGTTTATGGCAAAATTTTAAATCAACCAAGCATCTACTTCAAATCTATTAAACACTTGCACAGTTAGTTAGATCTATTAAAGTTAACTATTCTAGAAACGATACAAGTATATATATTGTGCAAGGATACAAAAGACTTTTCCATTGAAGGTCAAAGTAAAACAGAAATTACTGTCCAATTTCCACTTTTCTTTTCTTTTTTTTTGCATTCTTAGCAATATCAGTAAATACCAGGTCTACAGAAGATCCGTGTGCCACACAGTTCATGGAATTGGTGACATTCTTGTAGAAAAAAGAGAAATTTCTTCATTCCTATCTGGACATAAAATCTTTATATCTGTTGGAATATAATTGGAGCTCCATGCTGTGGCTGGAGAGTTAGTATGGTATGGGGGGCATGAGTATATGAAGGTGATAGCTTGAATGAAAAGTTCTGCAAAATCATGGCCAGAGCCAATTTTGCTTCTATGATTGCAAAGCTTTGGCCTAAGCAAATTCTTGGTCCCCAGCCAAAGGGATAAAATGCCAATTGATCCTTTGATGCCTTTGAAACTCCTTCAGCAAACCTCTCTGGTTTAAACTCTTCTGCATCATCTCCCCAGTACTCAGAATCATGATGCAACAGCATAATTGGTAGATAAACTACAACCCCTGCAGGGATGGAAATATCCCCTACCTTAGTTCTTTGGACGGTATATCGAAACAGGCCAGTCACTGGTGGATATAATCTTAGGACTTCAAACAACACCATCGTGACCTACAAAAACAATTTCCCCCTCATTAGTCATGGATTCATAAACACAATAAGCAAATCTTACGTGATAGTATTATGTATGGGTATTGCAAAAAAAATCGGTTAACAACAAATTCATACTTACAATTTTGAGCCTGTTCAAAATTTCCACATCAGGGGCTGTCTTTCCACAAATATGGAGAACTTCTTGCCTGGCCTTCTCTTGCCAGTCCGGATGCATGGACAACACGATGAGGGTCCATGTAAGCCAGTTAGCAGTGGTCTCTTGGCCAGCAAGGTAGAACAGCTTGCACTCCTCTATTACATCTTCAATTGTCATCTCATTTCCCTTTTCTTCTTTGCATTGCAACAGCAACCCAAGTAGATCACCATTACCTGATTCTCCATTTTGCATTGCCTTTTGCTTCTTGCAAATTATATCTCTTAACACTGCTTTTATCTCTGCATCCACCTCATATCTCCGTTTATTCTTCTTAGTTGGTAGAAACCTGTATAATGCTAAAAATGTTTAGTCCGGTTGCTAAATTAAAAATTCTTACCTATAACGTTGAAGACGAACTAATAATTTTTACTTGTCACTTTTGAGCTTGCAAATGGAAATCTACCTGAGTCCTGGGAGGTACAAAGCTTGAAATGCTTCAAGTACCAGCACTGCTTGCTCTTTTTGAAGTTCAAATATCTTCTTCCCTTCTATATAGCTGCTTCCAAAGGCTGCTCTAGAAATCACATCTGCAGAAAGGCTCTGCAGTTCAGGACTGATATCAATTTCGCTCCGTCCATCGGATGCGAGCAACATCGTCCATCGATCAATCAGATTGCAGCAACTTGCTAAAAACTCTGGCACCATTCCCTGCTTTCTTTAAGTCATAAGTACATAGGGATGAAGCTCACTTATATTAACAGTTTAGGCATGCAACTTAATCAAGATAATGCACTTTTGCTCTTCCTCAGCATAACTTGTTGACGTCAGAAATGTTCTTTTTATTGCAATGCATTTAATTAAAGAATGCTGAGTTATGTTTCACATTCTTTTCTCGAAAGATCTTTGAATGTCTTTGATAAATCCTGGAAGGGTTCATTTTTTTTCCCCCTTCTTTTTGGTCAAATGTACTAAAAAAGGAATTGTCTGCCCTGCTCTTCCGACCATTAGTCTATAAGACACCAACTAAATAGCCAAAAGCCTACCAGAATAAGATATGAAGCATTCCACGAAGCATTACTTACACTGCAGTGGGACAGAAAAAATCAGAAAAATTCTACAGTAATCTAGTAGAAAGCAGGGATTACCTGCAGCTTCTCATGGTGGAATGCAGGAGTAATTAACCTTCTACGCTTGGCCCATTTCTCTCCTTCCAAGGTTGAGACTCCCAGAGTTAAAAGGTCCACAAGAGGGTTCTGTGGAGGCTTTTGGAAGTGACCATCCTTGTCATTCAGTATCAGCCTTATCAGCTCTGCCTTCCCCATTATCAGTCTCGGCCTTGTTCCAGTCCAACTCAGGCACACTTTTCCTATTTTAGCAAACCAAGCCACCATTAATCACAATTCAATGGAGCCATAGTTTTTATTTTTCTTGGCAGATGTAATTGTCGAGCTTGTAATAACATGCTAAAGTTCTACTATTTTTCATTTGGCATGGTACATTTCAACATATTGTCCACACAAGATTTCGCATGCAAATAACTAAAAAGTTTCACCCTCATAACTGTCTATGTAAATTAATTGTTATTTATTCCTTTTAAACACAGAATAATATCCTAGTTTTGTATAACCAGATTTGTGTCACATTATCTATAAGGTCGTGTATCATATAATAGCTTCTAGATTTGTTCCCTCTTATAGTAAATTCTTGGATGTTGAAATGGGAAGATCCATGAAAAGTTACTCCTAAAGGGCTAGAGAAACTTCAAGTACTTAATGATTGTGGAAAAAAAGACAGAAGAAGAATCCAAGAATGGAAAAAAGTTGATCAGACCGTATGCTTGCACAATTTGATGAAGGGAAGGGTCGACACGTGGGACAATCTCGTGGTTTAAAGACATGGGGATGGCCCATGCTTCTATCCTCAGCTTCTTGCTAACTGGCTCGTCTCCATAAAGAAAATTGTAAGAGGTTCCTCCGATTCCCTGCTGCTTCAACTGTTTCTCTATGATTTTGGGCTTCCACCATAGAGAAAAGACAAGTTTTAGGGCACAAAAGGAAGCTAAAAGAGCCGAAAAGGAAGCCAATATGGCCATAAAATTGAATGCTTCCATGGAGCTGATTTCTTTCCCGATGGCTGCAGCCTTGGATGCTACTGAGCTTTGCTCACTGCTTCATTCAATTTATAGAGTTCTGTTGCAAAGATTAACCACATAGCTAGGGACTGAACTGAAAAGATTAAAAAAGGATTGGAGAAGATGTTAAAGTGGTGGCTGTGATTTGTTGTGAATTGGACTGATGGGACATGTAAGCCAATTGCATTGCATGAAATTTTGTCACCTTTCCTTCCATTGAGACAATTATTTAGTTGACATTTTTTTGTTCATTTTTACCACTTTTCATTTGTGTTTCACATTTTTTTAGTTTGCTTCTCTCAATTATTACACAGAATCATAGGTTAAATTAAGAAAAAAAAAATGTTTCTTCCCGACTCAAGATTTTAATTAAGATCAATGGCCCGAATTGAGTAGAACTTCTCCGGCCAATTTCGTAGTGCAGCAACTAGAAATTTTTTGCAGGACATTATTCATTGGTTGGGATCATAGACTTGAAATTATTAGTTAATTAATTACGTGGACGAGTGGAGGCATATATGATCATACATGCCGTAGCCTTCTTTGGATCATGCTTGGGCTTCTGCAGAGTCAAAAAGAATTGGTGGGCAGCTAGTCAAACAGCCAAAAGTTCTCCTGGTCAGCATGCCTTGATGCCCAAGAACGCCTACTGATGTGATCATCAAGAAAAGATGGAAGCGCAAGTGCTGCAACATAATGCTTGGTCATCAATTAAACTTTGTAGACCAAGCCCCAGGTATATTGCGCAGCGGTTGAGGGGTCGACCTTGAGTTGTTGGCTTTCTTACTGATCGGGGTTCGATTCGTGCCCGCTGCGCTGCACATCCTGACTCGTTCGGAAAAGTTGTATGGGGCTATCGACTTCCCTCCGATTTGGTGTGCCGGCTCGAGTTCAAAGGATTCGGATCGGGGCATGTTCCGGTTACCAAAAAAAAATAAAAAACTTAGTAGACCAAGGACCATTGGAAATTCATTACACCTTTTTATAGCTTCAAGTGATGTGAATGGCCACTTTCATTGACGTTGTTTACGTCCTTTTTGCAGGGGGATTAGCTGATCGGAAGTGATGTGAATAGGGGCTGGTTGGTGTGAGTTAGTAATCAATGAGAAAATCATTGGTTGGAATGAATGTTTAAAAACCTTTTTCCAGTCATCACATAAGCATTTAAGCATACACTGCACTTGTTTGGCAGACAAGTTCTTGTCAAGTTTGTCTGTTACAAGTTTTTTTAAAACTTTAACTACAGTAATGTTAACCTATACACTTTAAAATATTAAAAAAAATACTTCAAAAATTTTTTAAAAAACTTCTACAGTAAATTACAGTAAAATTTTATATAAACATCCAAAAAACTCGCTTGCCAAACAGGATCATGCTACAGTAAGGTTTCAATGTTTGCACCTGTTTTGCCATGTTATCCAACCATTTTGTTGCTTTCCTTGACAAATGGGAAGAACATTATTATTGAGAAGGGGGAAATAGGGTGGTTTATAATGCATATCTTGTTAGAGACTAGAATTGACTTTACATACATACAGAAAACTCCTTGAATTGAGGGGGAGTTCAATTGGACTTGTACGGAGACTGAATTGTGCTTCCTTGCAATGCACTAGATATGGTTTGAACCCTGATCTAATGTACGAGAAAAACTCTAAGAGACTCCTCCTAATCATTATTGGACTATATTTTATAAATCTCAAAATGGATTGTCCATGACATTTCTGTTTTTCCCCCATGTAGAGTTAATGAGGTCCAACATGAACTTAAGTAGGCTAAAATGTGCAGGATCAACTCAATCCTTCCATGCTTTAAGTACATCTCTTCCTTTACACATCGAAGACTATTGTTATAATACTAGTAGCAGTCTGTTAGGACATTTAACAGTAAGCTCGGGGTGCAATGTTAATTTGATAAGCATTGACATAACATATAAAATATCCGCTTCTTAAGAGGCTGATTTCTCTTCTTTTTTTTTTTCAGAGACGACAACTATTATATAATCTATCTATGCTAAACTACAGGGAAGGAGGAATCTAAAGAGGTTCGGTGTTAGGAATTAGTAGGTACATAAATCTTATTAGATCAAGAAAGTGTTTTGACACAATTCTTGAATTTTTTTTACTGTAGGTGGAATTTAAATCCCTACTTATAGTTGAAGCAGAGTCTTAAGACACACCTTGTTAGCCAGTGAGCTAAATTCAGTGGTTTTAAGAGGCTGATTCTGGTGTAGCGATAGAACATTTTGTGCTAAAAAATTTCCAAGAGGCTGGAGACCATTGGTGAGCGAAGCTCCAAATTATAGACGTTGGATACTTGGGATACAGAGGTGTATGGTCCATTCTGGGAGTGCACACCTCACAGAAATTAATGCAAGGAGACATCAAAGGACAATTGCACAGTAGCATATTCACGTGCACATCAATTCTATGCCTTCCAAATCATCAGAATGTCAATGCAATTTCACACACTCTTGTCTATCTTTCTCTGTCACTCTGAGCTGCTTAACGTTTCTTTCTTTTCTGAGCCTTTCCAGTCTCTCCACACGTGTCCTTTGTAGCCTTCTGCTGCTCTGAGGCTGAGCCCTCAGTCTTCTTCACGATGCAGCTGCAGCAGATAGATTCAGATTCAGACCCTATATCCTTTAATTAATACCACCATTCATTTGCTTCCACTGCAATCTGTGTGTTTTTTTGGGTTCTTTTTTCGTGCTTGTCGTTTCCTCTCCTTCATAGGTTGGAATACAAATATACAATACGAATTCATTTGTCCATAGCCTGCAGCAATCGGGTTGGTTCTTTCGTTTTTGCTTTTCCTACGTGCAGCTGGCTTGTTCGTTCACCTCTAGCCTAAGTGTAGAAGTCACCTTCATATGCTAATAAAATGTACCACAACCTAGACGTTGAAAACTCCAACCAAAAATAAAGGAACTTCAATCTTTCGCCCTTAGTTTGGAAATTAGTTTCACATTTGCTCTTTTTACAATCCTTATAGGAGGAGATATCGGGAGTTGAATTTCGATGTTGTATTAAATTTTTATATACTAATACTGTAGTAATTTTTTTTTACATTAACAGTTTTAGATGTATGTCACATATACAAAATTTTGAATTATAACATTGATCTAATGCTTTTAATATAAAAAAATTATACATTGACAGTGTATAAAAAAAAATTATCAACAACAGGTCCAATAGCCATTGCAGACTTTCTTCTATTTCTAACTTTATCAATCAACTCCATAAGCCAAGGGATATCACCAAAAAAGAAAAAAGAAAAACTATATGGCAAGGTGAAAATTAAGAAAAAATTTAGAAAAACATTTTAGTATAAAGATTTAGAAAAAAAAATTCTAATACTATGCATTTTACAATTATTTCTCCTTACGAAACATGTAATTCTCGAGAAAAAGACTAGGACTTGGACTCATTTTGCCTAACCTTAATTAACGATCAAAATGTTCTATTATGCACACAACTTTGTAGGAAGTGGTAACTATTATAATATAATTGAACTCTTGAACATACTAATGCATATTAGTTCTTAAAACATGTTTGTTTAAATATTAACTAGCAATTGCTTAGAAATATGCGAAGAAATCTCTTAGTTTATTAATCTAGTAAAAATATCTAATGTATAGAAAATTCTTAGTTGTAGATAGCTTTAACAGTTGAAATGGATAGAAAGGTCAGAAAAATACACTTTTAGAAGTTGAAAGGCTAAAATATGCAAATAATAGTTAGCGGGCCAAAAGTGTACAAACTCAAGAGTTTGAGAGCCAATTAGGTACTTTGCCTCTTTGGAATTTCCCTTGAATTAAAACCCCAAAAAAAAGAAGAAGGAGAGATTGGTGTTCCTCAACTTCGAACTCTAAATATACAAATGATAGGCATATTCATGTTTTACTTTTTCTTTTCTTTTTTTTTTTGGGCAAAATATATTTTTTTTTAATTTTGAAGAAACACATTCATGCTTTTTTTTTTTTTTTGGGCTTCATTTGTCTTTTTGTTTAAAGAAGAAAAGATAGCCATAATAGGCGGATTATCATTATCCCACATATCTCTCCAACAACTTCCCCCCTCCCCTGCAAGAGTTTCCCGCACTGTTTTTAACTCTTCCGCTGATAAATCTCCACTTTTCTTTCTTAGGGTTTCTGGTTAACCCATGAACACCTACACAAATCTCCTTCAATCATAGACAGCAGAGCCGCAGTGACTCCAATATTCGCTCTTTCCCCTTTACAGAAAAAGATCATCATTTCTGGATTCTAAACAATGATTCAGAGACCCCAGAAGCATACCCCTATATAGTAGTAAAAGTAATTGCAGTCTTGAGCATGAAATGGGAGAGAACCATCAACAGCAGCCAGTGTTTTCTGCGAACCAAAGTCACCAATACAACCACCAACAACCGTACATCTTTCAAGAAACTCAAAACTTACAAACAATCCCAGATTTTTTCCACTATCATCATCATTTTCAAGCTCTTTTGCAGCAGCAAAGGAGGCTGCAGGACCAGCTGCAGCAGTGTGTTTTAGGTCAAGAAAATGTTGTTAGTACTAGTGCCACCACGGCTGCGGTTGCCGGCAACAATATCAGGCCCTCAGTTTCATTTTTCCCGCTGAACTTCAAGCCGCCGGATCTCAATGAGAATATTACTAGTAGTAAAAATGGAGGTTTGGATGATGATGGATCAGAAGATGATTTGTTTAGACGGAATAGTGCTGCTGCTGCTGCCTTGGCTATGGCATCCCCACATTATTGTTGGCAAAATCAAGAAGATTCTGCTACTGCTATTAGACAACCTTTTTGGTAACTTGGAAATTGCACAAAATCACATGCTATTGGTTGTTGCATTTCATGTTTATGTGCACATGTACTCGTGTAAAATAATAGTACTAGTAAGTCTAGTATGATTTGTTCAAAATTTACAAGTGTTCACATTTTAAGTTTCAAGAACCTTCATTAATAGCCAGTACTATCTACTATTTGTACCATTCAAGGGAGTCTTTTTTTCTTTTTTTTTTCCCTTTCTTTTTGTTTGAAGGGTTTTTTGAGGGTTGTATATGTTCAATAAATTTTTGTAGGAAGCCACTGTGCACCAATATCTCGGATGGGAATAATAACTCACAGGACAAAGAAGTGCGGCCGGAAATGCACCAAAACAAGTACTACAAGTCTTCCGAAGATACTGAGCAAATGAATAGTTCTTTAGAGAACAGTAAGAATAGACTCTTTGGTGAGCTTGAATCAATTTGCAGAAGTGCCTCAGTTGCTAGTGAGGCTAATAAAACTGGTGGCGCCTCTGCTGGAAACTTGGCTACAACATTCAGTACCTGCTTGCCTATCACTCTAGACAAACATAACACCAATGCTGGCGCCACTGCTGCTGCGGCTGCCATTGGGCATTGTCATGACGGTTCTGAGTCATTTAGTGGTCATGAAGCGCCCGTAGCTGTGGTTTCAAAGAACAAGAAAAGGAAGAAGTTGAAAGATGAATTGAGTTCGATGGCCATATTTTTTGAGGGCTTGGTGCATCAGCTCATGGACCACCAGGAGGCTCTTCACAGTAATTTTATGAATGCAATTGAGAGATTAGATAAAGAAAGAAGGGAAAGAGAGGACGCTTGGAGGAGACAAGAATTAGAAAAACTTGAGCAAGACATGGCTGCCAGGGCCCGTGAACGGGCATTAGCTTCTAGTAGAGAGGCCTCCATTGTTTCATACTTGGAGAAAATCACTGGCCAAAGTATTAAACTTCCTCCTAGGAATCATCCCTCAGATTTCCAGCTGGCCATGATTTCTTCGGGAGCCATGAATGGCGAGCTCAGCCCCAGTACTAGCAAAGTCTGCAGGGATGATTTGAGTATAAACATGACCAGCAGGAGATGGCCTAAAGCTGAAGTGGAGGCATTGATTCAAATTCGAAGCAGCTTAGAGCAAAAGTTTCAAAGGCCGGGGATCAAAGGGCCTCTTTGGGAACAGATAAGCAATTCAATGGCGTCAATGGGATTTCAAAGGAGTGCCAAGAGATGCAAAGAGAAGTGGGAAAACATCAACAAATACTTCAAGAAATCGCGAGAAAATGCGAAGCAATGTCGCAAGAAATTCAAGACTTGTCAGTACTTTGATCAGCTGGATCAACTCCACTCCAAGTCACAACTAGCTAATGGCGGTTCTTATTCTTGTAGCTCATCCTCAGAGCATCAGGCCAAGCCCAACAATGAAAATCAGCTTCCCAATCCGATTGAAGGCTTGGTTCCAGCCAGAAACTTCAGACAAGGTGAATTCTATTGTATTCCTAGTATGAATGTCAGTGAAGAAGAAGAAGAAGAAGAAGGAGAAGATGGTAATGTTGACTACCCTGATGAGGGAGACTGACTGCGAATTTTGAATATTAAGGCAACATTGGGTTTGATACATGGGTATTTTTCCAGTTCTTTTATTATTACTGTTATTATTTAAATTTCTTTCAGATTTTGCTATACTTCTTTCTCCACTGTACAAGAACTATCGTGTCAAAATGCTTTGTCCTTGTTCTTTTTCTTTTTATTTTTATTTTTTGAACTCTTTATTCTCTTTGATTCATCTTAGTAACCAATTCGCATTATTTTAATTTCTTTCCATTACTTATTTGCACAAGCCCATGTAGAGTTCAACTACTAATGTTTTGTGACTCATATAACCGAATTTTGCACTGCAAATTTTGGTTGACCTTTTCCTAACGTTCAAGGTAAAATGGATCCGTGCTCATCTTTTCTGGGTCTCTTGTTGCTTCTGAACTCTTTAAGATTGGATTATCAAATATAGCAATTCACAGACTAGCCCAAAAAGAAAAACCAGTTGTTTGGGGATCCTTACCCGATCCAAACATGATATGGCGATATGGGCAATAACACATCTAGGCAATGATTGAGCTTTTATTGTCCTTTGCTTCCTGCAACAGTTAGATGACTTTTCTCCTCACCCAAAAAAAAAAAAAAAAGAGAGAGTAAAGCCATAATAGCGTATAATGTATTTGCCTATTGAGACAAGATGTCTCAAAAACAACTTAGGGGCTGCTTGGTTAAAGGGTTTGGGAATCACAAAATGGAATAAATCCCTTATTTGTTGCTTGGGTTAAGCCTATTGGAATGCTATTTTTGGAATCATTCCTAAAAAATCATTCCCGAGTAAATTGGGAGGTTTTGGACAAAACCCTCAACTCATTCCCTCAGACAATATTTATCACGGATCTACCCTCTCTTTCCTCTCCATTACACGCTACACAAAACCAGAGTCTTCTTCTTCATCAGTTTTTCTATCTCTTCTTCTTCAATCAATCGCCACCCATCACCTTCATCGGACATCTTCTTTCTCATTTCAAAGTCCCAAATTCAGGTTCACAAATAGTAGCAATAGCTTTCCAAGATTTGAAAGTCTAAACGAGAAATTAGATCATGTAGTAGATGATTTGCTTGAAAAGGTTGAAGCTTCCAAGGTGGAAATTGGAGAAGAGAAGATTTTATTGATTGGGCAAAACATTCCTTAGAACCAAACAATGTCATGAGTGGTGAAGTTCTGGTGAAATTTTTTGATTGTGTTCTGGTAAATCTGAAGGATCTGCTTAAGTTTGAAAACAATTTGATTCTGTCTTTGAAGGAACAAATCTCAACCCTTGAAGTGAATTTACGATTCTTGAAAAACTTTGTCATCTTCACAAATAGGCTATGCAATAGGTATGCGAATATCGGACTGTTTTTTACTTCTATTGAAGATGCTGCAAATAATGGTATTTCGTTCTGGTGTTGGTTGGGATGGAAGAAATAGGGAGTCAAAAGTTGATAGTAATAGAGACAGCGACATTTTAACCCTTCATTCTAAAGCCATAAAGAAATGGTGTTTTATGGGAAAATAGGTACTCTGTTCTTATAAAGGAGGAAAGTCATAAAGAGCTGATCTTTTATGAAAAAATATGACTATTGTGAAAGTGACCGCGATTTGGTTTATGAAATTATCCCAAAAAAATAGCAGAATGAATTTGTTTGTTTTGAAAGTTGTATAACGGTCGTTAAACTTCAAATATTCCTTCTTTAAACTTCAAAATCTACAAAATCTCATATTTTTGTTAAATACAAAACCTACCAGTTTTTGGAATTATCCCTTTGTTTTATAAGAATTGTTATATCAGGGGTAAATTTGGAATTTAATCGCATTTAATTCTGAAACACTTGTCAAACCAAGCATCAGAAATTGGAATGAAAAGTTTAATTCCAAAACCAGAGTCAATGATTCCATTTCCATTTCCGATTCTAATATGTGAAACAAGCACCCCCTTAATTGCTAATGAGTACTCTAGTTCGACTATCAAATTTTCTCCTTTTTCCTTTTTTTTACCGTTTTATATCAAAAAATTCTTACGTTTTTCATGAATGTATTTTCTGATCATCTTTTTACTTCACATACATCAAATTATTATAATATATTTACATTTTTTTACAAAAACTTGAAAAAAATCAATCCAAATGGGGATTTTTGAAGAAGAGTTTATTCGATCATGAAATCCCACATATACTAGAAGCGCAGAGACTAGCATGGAATGGATCTAGAGTTGCACATGAATCAAGAAAATGAGCAAATAGTACTAGTGTATTATTTGGACAAACTGGGGCTTTTTCAAGCCCAATACAGAAAGCCCAAAAACTGCACTACAAATGGATAAAACACTATGAGGCAAACAATTTCCTTTCCGGGGTGTATATCCAGAAAACAACAAATCCGTCCTTTATCAAAGGTGTCACGCCTAGTCCACGTGACCCTGCAAATCAGTTCCTTATTAAGTCCGCTTCTAATCCACGCCCTCACATGCAAATAATCCTCTGGTTTAATATCCATATAAAGCATTTTACAACCCCGTCTTCCTTCTCAATCCCTCAGAACCCCCCAAACCCTTAGCTCCCAAGCTCTAATCTTAGTAAGAGCTCTCTCATTTTTATATACAAAAATTTTGTTCTTTGCGTGTGAGAATTTTTGATAGATATACATCGTACATATATATATGTGTTGTGAGTCAACTCGGTGGAACCATGTCAATTCGGTTCAAATTCAGGAGCTCGGTGAACTTCGACTCGGTGGATATCGATGGGCGGCCCTCTATCTCCGTACGCGAATTGAGGTTCAAAATCATTCGTCACAAAAATCTCAACATCTGTCAAGACTTTGATCTCGTCTTTTCTGATGCCCCTTCTGGCAAAGGTCTTAATTCTCATTTCTGTTGTTTTTCGTAGAATTGTTTCTTACGTTCTTTTTTTTTTCAACCTAACATGATTTATCTGTCTGTATCTGAGTGCATTTGTTTCCTGTTTTTGTATTCAGAATATGATGACGATAATTTTCAAATTCCAAGCGGTTCAAGTGTGATAATTAAAAGGGTTCCAGCGAGAACGGCACCTTCTGCTATGTAAGTCTAATTGATTTATTTTTTACATTATTTATTTGTTATTTAAACAGTTTCATTTATTTTTTGTCTCGGAAATTTTTTCTTTCGGTACTTTTCCTTATTGGGGCTATGTGGTTGGGGGAGGGGGTGGTTATTCGTTGGATGCCTTTTGTGCGTTGGCATTTCTAGGGTTTTGTCATTGTAGGAGTGCATGACAAATCCATTACTTAGGGTTATACGGTGCGGTAGTGAGAGTAAGCATGCCAAAAGCTGCTGTTAGATTTAAGTTCATGAACTAGTGGAGCCCTAAAGTTCTTCCCGTGAATATGAGGTTGGAGTTAACATGCAATAGCATATGTCCATGTATGGAAACTGTTTTACTGAACCATTATGACTTATGTATGGTTATTGTTGCCCTAATATGCACAATCTTTCTTTGTGTTGTTTTGCATTTCGCTGCTCTCGCATCCTCATCATGACAAAGTATATTTGCGCTGTCCATACTTTTGAGGTTAATCTTTTTAAATTTTAACACTCCCAACACATCTTTGATGCACTCTCGAGTCTATTACGTGAACTAGTGATGTACTCCTTCTAGATTTACATTAATAAGTGAATTAATATTTTGTCAGGATCCATGACAGGACGTGAGGTGGTGGACTAGATAGTAGTAAATTGTGATTTAGAAGCTCCTATGTCATTCTCCCATTAAACTCCCTACATTATACATCGAATCTTCCATTTATTTTTTTCATACAAATTTCGTATCTGCAACCATTTAAATCTTGAACGATGTTCGAAGTTTCTTTTGGGAAGTCCTGCATTAATAGGTTAGTTATACCATCAGCATTGTCACCGGGACTTTTTCGGGGAAGAAATCTATTTAGGTAAGCATCACTTGATGAATGAGTTCTTGTGGTAAGTTGATAATAAGTCCTTATACTGATCTTCTTGAACTTTCTTTGTTAGGAATAGAATTTGCTTGCATAAGCCTCTTGATCACTTCACTTGCTTGGTCCAATCTTCTTTCAACTTTAATGCATGATGTATAACCCTGCAAAATCTCCCCCTTAAATGCATTGTTACTTTATCAACCTCCATGCTTTGCTGCTTAGGCCCCATAGCTTGGCTCAATCATCTATCCAACATTATCAGTCAGTGCATTTCCTTAATCACTTACTCAAGTCTGCATACCATGCTAATCTAGATCTTAGTTATTCTGAGGCTTGTATCCAGTTATTTATGGTATGTAGATTCATTAGTGAATCTGTTGATGGAGTTGTTTTAGGCAAATATAGCTTGTGCAATCATCACCCCTCTATTCTTATCATGACCAGTATACAAGATCCATGATGAATTACAGAGTTCAATCCTGATTAGTGGTGCTAAGTAAGATTCGAGTTTGAACCCTAGAATGCGTATTCTTTAATTCTACATAATGTTGTCATGGAAGAAGGTACAGTGATCAGCTTTTTTACTTCTTTGTAGTTAGCTGTGAGGCGTAAGGTTGCCCTAATGAACCAGGAGATGGAAAGGGACTTTAACCTCTACTACTCTTGAGTAAACCTTATAGCTCCTTCTGACTAAAGTAGTAGTAGAAAGGGTTATAATTTGAAAAGTTTGAATCCCAAAAGCAAAAAAATTTCTACCAATAAATTATATTCACGCTTCATCTGCAGTTGACTTAATTGCACTTGCATTATCATGAAATTAGAGGAAATGAGGTTATGTTTTGCCCTGGATGAGATGTTGTGGATCTCTGTGACAATTAATATAGTATGGATGGGCAGCATGCATTGAGTAAAGTAAACATGATTTACTCCGCCTCTTGGAAAACGTGATGTCAAGTAGTTAGGCCTTTTTTTGTGGAGGCCAATTGTGAATTTGTCCGTCTCGGCACCATCTTAGGCTAGGGCCGTGGTAGTGCTTGGAGGGGGGCCTCCCCAGGATTCGATTCCTGGTCCCTGGTACCAGGAGCCATCCCCAAGACCCCTTATCCAAGGGACCAGGGATCGAATCCTGGGGAGGCCCCCCTCCAAGCACTACACGGCCCTAGCCTAAGACGGTGCCGAGGCGGATAAATTCACAATTGGCCTCCACAAAAAAAGGCCCCAAGACCCCTTATCCAAGGGACCAGGGATCGAATCCTGGGGAGGCCCCCCTCCAAGCACTACCACGGCCCTAGCCTAAGACGGTGCCGAGGTGGACAAATTCACAATTGGCCTCCACAAAAAAGGCTTAAATTTAATTACAATCTGCTTTTTTGGGCACATAAATGTACCCAAAGTTGCACCTGAAGTTGAGGATCTGATAGATCGGATCACTCAAATTCGCAGATGCTTCTATCACATACACACATAAAGTGAAATTTGCTTGCTTTTGCTCGTCATCATCCTGTAAAGTGTAGATTTGGTTGCAGTTGATATTCATTGATATGTTAAGAGTGGCTCCCTTGAAAATTCTACTTTGTGATATTTTGCTAAATTTCTATGACGTGCCTATCTTCAGGTGGGGGTATTAGGTCCAAGAAAATCTTGTTTGATTCATCCATGTGCATTTATTGCGAATATTTGCATCATGATACCGTGATTTCAGCAATACATTTTGTTTTAACTACATTCTTACAATATGCCCTTGCAATTACAAAGATTATCTCCAATAGATTCCATCAGTCTGGCCATTTTTCCCCTTTTGGAGCTCCTTTCTGTGGGCTATATTTGCTTCTACTCCTTTTGACCCAGTTTATTGGTCATTATTGCTATTTTTAATTGTCCCAAATTAATATTCATGGTCTAACAAGGGAAGGAAAAAAATTACCCTTTATACAACTTCCATGAGAGAACATTAAAGTCATGTTCCAGAATTAAATAGTTGAAACATACTATTTCAATATTCAAAATATCAAAAGCAACTACCAAATTTGAGTTCAATTGAGGGGCAAGCATGGAAAGAATGTTTGCTTGTCAAATATCAATATTCTTAAGTTCTGTGCAAAGTTGACCATGACTAACAAATGGGATGTATGAGGTACATGTTTGGACTGTTTTGGGGAAGTTGTCTTTGAGGTCTCGTTTCCTGCTGTTGCTGTGAACAGCTCTTATCAGGGGTTGCTTGGAGCATAATGAGCAATAGTATCATTTTTCTTAGCACATGTACATATAGTTCTATTGTGGATAAAGAGCATTCCCTGTCCTTATAACTAGATCAACTCATGATGGCCGGGTTAGTCAAAAACCAACAACTTCCTTCCTTTCAAGAAATTCTGATGCTGTTTCTTTGCTTTTAGTTATCAATACTTATTCTGTCCATTGTATTTCTTTTCTTCTTGATCTCAGTTGAATCATTTTCCTCATTACTTTGGTATGTCTGTTCTCCGCCCTATCTCTTTTTGGGAATTTTTTCTCCCCTTCTTATCAGCAACGTCATTCTCCCCCAAGAAAAACTTGCTAAAATCCCAGCCTAGTTTTTGCTTCAGTTCATTCAGCTTGTTCACATGGTTCAATCATTTTATAATTTTGAATTTTATTTCCCTCGTCTTTCTTTTCAGTTACATATATTAATTCATATCCCATAAGAATTTCTGCATAGGTTCAGAATATTTTCATTAAGTTAGCTGATGAGTTGTATTTTTAAATGCTGTATGTGCACCTTTTTAGATGTTGAGACAAGGACAATAGTGTTATCTTTAGTTACTTCTTATGTTGCCAATGTTTTACGATTTCTTTTCATGTGATTTGCCTTTTTCTCAGGGAGCCAATTGATGCTGTCAGGAGTACCGTGGGGAAAGGTTCTTATCCTCAAATTCAAGTTGTAAGTTTGTTACCTGTCACCTTTTCTATTTTTCCTCTTGTTTCTCCTAATGGTGCAAGGAGATCGGCAATGAGGGATTCAAATAGATCTTGTAAAAGCTTGATTATTTTTCCTATTTGATATCCAATATTTTCCTCTTTTATTGGTTTCCTTCCCTTTCCAGTCCTTTTTTTATTGTTAAGGGGAAAAAGTACCAGAAAGTTCCAGACACAGTTCTACTACAAGCTAGATGCCTTTAGATATGAAGTTCAAGCTTAAATAACGTTCACTTGTGAAATTGGCTTTTTCTGATGCATATTTACTGAAAATCTCTATGGATCAAGTTCTTCTTTAAATTGGTATAGGATGTTAAGCAATCAGTTTCAGATGTTGTACCCAATCATGATCTGTGAATATCCTGTAAAGATCATGGCTGGTTTTCCTATTTTTGTAGATGGACCAAATGGATGAATGTAATGTTTTTGAGGCCGATGTGAGTCCTGTTCCTACCGCAATTTTAACTGGCTCTGATCTAGAGGTTGACAAGAATAAGTGTGGAAATGGTGCCAAGGCAAATATCACTGGTTTAAGGTATTATGCTATCTATCATTTGCTCATGTTTTCGTATCTGACTGCACCTTAAGGGTGGTAAATGGTAGTTACTAATTGTCTGTGCATTTTGATGATGCCCATGTATGCCAACATATTTTTGGAAATACTGGTACTTGTTTTCTGTACCGTCTGCAACTTTGAAACTTTGTGCATCTGGTTCAAGTAGAAGAAGTTAACCATGAAGATTTTTATTCTTGCTTTACTTAGTTACCTTTGATTAGGTTTTCTAAATTGTACTTAAGAGAAGGCTGTTGCCTTCAGCAGTTGTCTTTGCAATTATTTTGTTCAGTGCGTGGATAAATAGGATATGTAAAAGATTTCAAATGTAATTCGTGGAAAACTTCCTAATCTTGCATTTACTTTTATGAGCAAAAAGGCCAGTCTTTGAGTTCCCAGGATTGTAGATATCCTTTTGGGGTTGTATTTTAATGAATCTGACAAATTTATAACGAAAAATTCAGGTCAGGACGTCCAAAGCTTGAATCAGATGATCAGCCTATACCGAGAGGTTTGTTGTGTTGATACTTGCATTTGCAATTTTTCTGGCTTCATTTTTTCTTCCACATGTGAGTTGTGACCCTGAAACGTTTGTCTCAGGTTTTCATGTTAGTGGAAATAAGGGGAAGGCTGTGGAGGAACAAAGAGTAGGGAAAGAAACAGTTGAAGAGCGGACGAAATTGGAAAAGTACAGTATTGTTTCCCCTTCACCTGGACCCCCTGAGGGGATTGCGATTGCTCGTTTCCAGTTATTTCTTTCTCTTGAATGTTTTGTTCTTTTGTCAATTTCAAGGTTATTGGATCCCAACTCTACAGCAGTGCTAGATACAGGATTGCCTTCAGAACTGAAATGCTTTTTGTGCAATACATATTTCAAGCATGCAGTGATGATACCTTGCTGTCAGCACAGTTTTTGCGAGAAATGTGAGTTATTTTTGTTGTCAAGGCCCATTCTCATATCAGTCCTTGCATTCACTAATGCTGTATGGTTTTTACATACATCATTTCTTCATACAAATCTGATCCAACTGAAAGCCAAGATAATTGAGATTTTGCAAGTTATATGCTTGAATTTTGAAGGATTTGATCTGTCCATGTTTGGCATAGGCATACGTCAGGAGCTGGTTGAGAAAACTAGGTGTCCTAAATGTTTCTCCAACAAATGCAAAGTGAAAGATTTGCTGCCAAACTTATCGCTTAGGCAAGCAATTGAACATTTTCTTGAGTCTCGAATGCTTATGGCTGGTTCAGAGAATGCTTTCAACAAATATGTTCCTGGTATAAATTTTTTCATTGCTCTAGTTGTAGAACAAATTTGGAATGTTAAGAAGAATTATTCTTTTTATTCATTCTGATAGTTCCACTTCATTAAAACAGATGGGGAATCTGGAATTCAAGGTAAAGATGCCTCTTGTGCTGTAACTGTTATCCAGAGAGAGCCAGAACTGCCTCACTCTCCATCTGCAACTGGGAAGGGATCCAATCAAGTTATTGCAGAATCATTTTATGGCTCAATTATGAGGAGAAATGCGTCCTTTGGGCCCTCTGAGCTTAATTTCAATAATTTAGCTGCAGGAAGACAATCAGCAGCTCCTACAAAACAGAAGGTGAAAGATATTCTTTGAGAAAATGGTCTATATGCTCATATTTGTGAATGATTCATGTGTATCCTGCTGTTGATTTTCAGGGGGTCAATTTGGTGCACACTTTGCCTCAAAATCATGTTTTTGATGAAGGTATTGGCTTAAGAATTTTACTTGTTCATCTCAATTATTATACTACAACCAGTCAAAAACAGCTCAAAAGATTCAGTAGTCTGAATGATGATATTGTCTACCTAGCATATACGTCTAAGGTCTTTGAATTGCACTTATTTTGACAAAGCCTTTTTTCCTGAGTATTACTTTGCAAACCATGGGTGGCATGCAAACTAATGGGATGAAAGATAAGGAAGAAAGGTGGTTATAGATGTTAAATCAACATTTCTGCAACACTGTTGGTGCATACTATTCTTATACCATGTTTTTGAGTGAAGTGGTGGAATAACAATATTTAGGTAACAAAGCACCTATCTTGGCTCTAGACTTGCATATGACATTTGTCTCAACTTCTCTGACTTCTAAAGCAGTTCAGTTATGGTGTCCCGTAGAGAATCATGGCATCCTAAGGGGATATAATTATTTGTATCTGTATCTTTATGCAGTTTAAGGAGATTGTTCCCTCTCATACTTGACATAATTGTTCAAATGAGCAAAAAAGTGTTTTTGTCTCTTTTGAGGATGATTTAGAAAATTGTACCCTGTGTTTTGAATGATGATTGATAACACTTTCTGTCTTGAAGGCCTAAGACCTTTTAGGTCTTGGTCATGTAAAATTCCATTAGCATCAATGTGGAAACTTGGCAAAAAAAATAATGAAGATGTAAGAAAAAGCTTTATCCTGTTTATTGTTTACTATTATCTTCTTCCATTAGCAAATGAATGTTTAACTTTGTGTATCTTTTATGCTATTTAGTGATCACTTTTACATTTGATATCTCATGTCTATTTCCACTCTTCTACAGCTGATTCTACCCATGACAGAAAGAGGGGATGGTGGGTTGAAGGTAAAATCAACTAAGGGGATTATATTGTAAAGTTGTAGTGTTTATATTTTAAGTTTGGCTCTATCTAATAGTGGGTATACTTATCAGGTGGAGATAGAAATTTTCAAGCCACTGGCAGACACATCAAGGTAAATGTTTTATCTATAAAATTCTGCCAACCCACCAACACTCTCTTTCAAGTAGCTGAGAATGATGAGCATATAAACTTGTTTTACATTGAGTGTGTTTGGATTGAAATGATCTGAAAAAAAAAATTTGCTTTCAAATCCCAATCACCGTTTTTATCTCACATACATCGCATCACAAAAATGCTACAGTAATTATTTCAAATAAATCATCCAATATAAACTCCTATCCAAACAAACTCATTGTATGTTATCAAATATGCTCCTACTGGATATTCAAATAGCTTATCAACAGCTGTTCCAGTTGTTGGAGGAGCAAAAAAATCTTTCTTTTGGCCTCTTTTTTCCTTTGTGCAATTGATAATGGTGAAATTGTGGCCCTGGACAGTATAGATTTGCCTTTAGTTGAGCTAAATTGAGTTTATCGTGTTTAGCTGTCCAGAATCCTTGTTTGTTGTATTTCCGTCATCCTTTGTTTCATTTATTCTTGGTGTATCTTCACATTCAAATATTTCTTTCGGTTTGGGTATTAAGACATTATTTTTGTGTGCCTACATCATCAGAGTTGGTATGTCGTTACCTGCTCTTTAATCTCCATTGATGATGTACCTGCTAGGAAGGTTTTTTTTTTTTTTTACAAATATTTTGTTTCGTTCCATATTAGTTACAAAAGCAGCCTACTTAGAAGAATTTGTCCTCACCTGGTTGTAGCTTTCTTTTGATTATGAACAACAATATATGACTGGACCCCGCTGCTGAAAATTTACATTTTACATAGGACAAGTCATGGAGGAAAATTGAACTACTTAAATTTTTCTACTTCAGATCTCAATAACTATACCTTATCATTATATATTCTCTAAACTTTTCTTATGGATCAGTTGTGGTAGACAATATTTTACTTCCTGTAAGCGCCCCCCCCCCCAAAAAAAAATCTCTTTAAAAAAAAACCCAAACAAGTAAACTTTAAAGTTCTTGGCTATACCACTGAAATGAACTTCAAAATATTGCTTCTTTTAGCTGTTAGCTATTGACATTGCACCTCCCGCAACTCTTGGGGTCACCTCCTCGTTCAGGTTTTGTCACATCAGCTGTTGGTTCCCCAGGGAAATACCAACTGCTGTACGGTGTATCATCGAGCAAGCACATTACATGTTTAGATAGGAAGTCTTCTGTTAGTCTTGACTTGTTAATTCTAGTGGCATGTGTTTCAAAGGGCTGTATGCATACATGAATTTCTTTCCCAGCTACTAAGCCTGGTATGTGTTCTTCAGAATCAGGGATACCGAACCTGTTACATGTGTGGTTCTCCAGACCATCTCTTCCGAGACTGCCCTGCTTCTTCTGGTCCACATCCTATGCTTCAGACTGGTATTAATCCAACTTATTCTGCCCACATTATTAATTATATGAAACATAAAATGTTTGTAACTCTGGATTTTGTTGGTTCAGGACCTGGTATAGTTCAAGGGGGAGTTCCAGGTTATGCATCATCCTACTGGAATGGTGCTGCATGTGCCCCAGTCAGGCCCTTTCCAAACATATATTGCAGCCCTGCAATGATGACCTTCAATGCTTCTCTAGTCCCTGTTTCACCCTATGTGGTTCCTCCCTATGCTCCACCTATGTATGGTGGCTTACCTAATTCTGGGTGCGTCTAGTTTATGAGTACATTTGACATTTGTTGTGTTGTTATCATTTTAATACTTTTAGCTTAGATTTAATATCATAACCTTTTGTCTCTGTAAGTAATTATTGTGTTTGCATAAAATCTTTTCATTCTTGAGATACTTCTTTCAGGGGAATCATGAGAGCAGGAACTATGGCTCATCCTATAGGAAACAGAGCTGAACATCATCTGGGCCATTCTGACTATATGGAGCTTCGGTACTCTGAAAGCAAAAGGAAGTTTTCAAATGAGAACTGGGGCAGGTAATTTTATTGACACTAAAATGGTAGAGAAAAGGCATTGGTTGGTTATTTTTCTTCCCTTGCCCTAAGTGATTCCTCCCTCAACGTCTAACATGAGGTCCTGAGGACATTTATCTTTTTAATCTTTAGTTCTATTCTCCTTCATCAGACTTTGGTACCGTCATGAATTTATTTTGAGAAACAAATAGTGGAGGTGTTTTTTGGGTCCTTTAGTGGAAAATGCATTTTGAAGGTAACTAAAATTGAGTCAACCTTATGTTGAAGCCTCCCTGGCCGTATTGCTGATATTGTACTCATTTGATTTACTTCAAATGTACAAAGTGGGGAGTTCTTCACTTCATTTTTTCCATTCATACTTATACTGGATAAGCCATGAGAACTTTATCCTAGGATAAGCTATGAAAATCATATTCTGAGTAAAAGAATATCACCTTATAGATATATATTATTTTTAATTTTATATATTCTCTTTTTCTATATGATGCTTTTTAACTTACTTCTAACTCCAGAGGGCAAGATTTTGATGTTGATGAAAAAAGTCACGAGCGCTATGGATGTCGTGAACCTGAAAGATCACATGATTATAGCATTCGTAAAGAGAGGGAAGTAAGTGAAAGTCATTCAGATGACAGCTTTGCTCGAAGATCAAGGAAGAGAAAAAAACAGGGTGATCTTGGTGATTCTGATACTTACTCTGCTGATGGAAGGCACGAGAAAAGTTCACGTTCCTCTGTTGCTGTAAGAGATCAGAAGCTCTACTCCTCCGAGAGGTCCAGCCAAGTGATAGAACACTTGCATACTAGTTCTAGCAAGCATAGTGAAGACAAGTACAAACCCCATAAGAGAAGCTCAAGAAAACACCATGAGAGAAGGGAACAGTCTCACAGTGATCCTAGCTGGGGTCACCGACATGTATCTGGTAAAGCAGATGATGTTAGACGGAGGGTTGATTCCCATGTTAGAGATTCACATAAGAAACATGACAACCATTCAGAATTTGGTCTGGAGCCAATATCTCCTGGTGATCAGAGAAGGTCATGTAAAGATCGAGATTCTGGGTTGGAGTCTAGGCATCCCAGGCACAAAATGAAACTCAAGAATGAAGATTTGTATGATGATAGGTGGCAGATGGTTAGTGACTTGGATGAAGACCGTAGAGATGATTATTGTCGCCACAAACGGAAAAGAATTCATTAAAACAAGTAAAGGGCATGACTTGAGGTAAACTTGTAAATGGAGTTGCACATGACATAGGTGAATTATCTCATAATCTTTGATAATATAGGTACTTTGGATCAACTTGTTTTAGCTTGTTCTAAGAGTTTTATAAAGCTAACAGCCTACATTAAATATTTGGATTAGGTTTTATACAGTTATAAATGATGGGTATACCCATTTAAGTCCAAAAAATTTTTAAATATATTTTTGTATATAGGTTCTAATTCCCAACCTCTGTTGGCTTTGTCATTACAGATCTGTAAGAGTCAGCTTTTGGAAAGTTACATCCTGATTAACCTTTGTTTACTTTAGCTAACTGATCCTCTTCACTTCTATACTATGAGGTGTGGATGCTAGCAAAAGTTTTAACCAGTGGACATCTGGTTATTGAAAATATTGTTCGGATCCTTTTGTGTGCTCAGCTCCTGTCCATCGTTCCAACAGCGGTAATGCAGCTCGTGGAGGTATGTTCTTTTTGAAATACAAGGGTACATTACTTACTCTTTATTGTGAAATCTGAGTGGATTAACCCCCTTTAGTAGTTGCATCTTTGAGATCCTCTGGTTTAGTTTCAATCAGCCTATTAGCAATTTCACTCTTGATGTGAGTGAAACCTGATGGCGTCTGAGACTGAATCAAGTAGGAATTAGGGATGCACCTGTCTAATGCAGCTTTGCCTAGAAGCAAGGCTGCCAAAGGGCATACTCAGTAATTTTTCTAGCACATCTTCGATTACACCTGATTTTTCTTCTGTTCTAATCCATAAGTTTTGCATCCGATTGCCCTGGTACCCCCGCACCCCCCACCCCACCGGTTTCCTGTCTTTTTTAGGTGAAAAGAGTTTCCCAAACCTTGACAAGAAATTATTTTTTGAAGTTTACAACAATCCAATTTTGCCTTTTTTGGGCGCAAGTGATTGATATATTTTGGGGGAGTCCAAGGGGAGTGGCCGTTATTGGGAAGGGATCACTCAAAGTTGAGCCGAGACGGCAATGATAACTGTGAAAGTGTCAACCCCCGTCCTCCTGGCGACGTGACTATTTCTTCAGTCTTGTTTTTTTCCCCCCTTCCGAATGTCGGTGGTCCATTCTCTGTGCTTCCCATTATAGTTTTTTTTTTTTCTCATTTTTCTTTTCAATTCCCTCTCTACACCGGTGGGGGTGGGATTCACTACATGGTGATTATGAATCTTGCCAAGACAAAAAGCATCTGTGAGTACCGAGTCTTTGACCCAATTGGTTTCTCTCCTCTGCGGCGTGGAGTAGTATTAAGTTCTGGGGGGTTTGAAGCTGTATTTAGTCTTATTCGAAGATCCACTATTTTAGTCCTTGGAGGACGTTTGGTTTCGTTAGCCCGGGATATCTTAGACCAGCATATTAGGAATTCAGTTGAACTAGCAAAAATGAAACAAGAACGGGCCACAAGAACGGACTGGTTTAAACTAGGTGTACATCTTCTTCAACCTCGGATTGCTTGTTTTCTTTTTCTTTCTTTTTCCGTTTTCTTTGGGTTTTTGGTTTAGGGGGCTGTAATTTTGGTTTCGTCATTTTCACCGTGAAGAGTAAAATTGGTATGACATTTACGTTAGTTTACTGTGATTGGGGGATTTACGAATTTAGTCGAGTCATTGAGTTGGAGAGGCTGTAGGAAAAGGATTGTGGGATCCATCATTTTCTCAAACCCGGGTTATATTAAGAGCATGCAAGAGCGAGGAAGAGAGAGAGCAGTGAACTGCAGGCAAGCGTGGTCGGATGCTTCACCCCTAATCGGTAGGTCTAGTCTAGGTCAGGGATTTGAGTTATTGATGGATAGGTGGCAGCTGCTGTTGGTCAACTTTTGAAGGGGGAAAAAAAAACAAGAGAGAGAGCATTGGGCTTGGTGGAATTACAAAAAGACGAGGAGTATGGCGAGTTCTTTTTTTTTTTTTTTCCTTAATTGAAAAATGAGAGTTCTATTTGTTACATGGTGAATTGTAGCGTACAACCACGTCCATGAGGGTGGTATGGGAGGTATCTAACATTTGCCCCCTGATTCTCTCCCAATCGGGATTTTTCTAAACCTAAAGTTTTCATTTCATGAATTTCGTTCGGTTATAATGATTAATCGCAAGTTAGTACACAATATAGCAGAAATTTGACGGCTGGAAAATGGGGCTAAAATTGATTAGCAAAAGCTATCGCCCGAAACTGAGAAAGGGCAAAAAAAAAAAAAAAAGCACATTGCCACCGACCCACGTAGCCTGCCCCCTTACCTGTCGTGTCCCTCCATGCCACCCTATCCGTGAGTACCCTCTCTACTCCGTTCCTTCCCCTTCCTTGAGGCCCCTTTTTTCCTCGCCCTTTTTCCTTCTCTTCACTTACAAACCTTCTCGTCTTAAGATTCTTTTAACTACCAAATTTGGATGCGGGGGAATGTGCATGTTGGTGGCAGCGAAAGTTGGGAAGGCAAGGTAAAGCTGCGAGCTTTTTTTTTTTTTTTTTTTGTTGGGTTGGGGGGTGTGTGCGTGTGTTGTAGATGTAAAAAGATGGGGAAAGGTGGCAGGGAATGGTGAACAGGGTTGTGGGAAGAAGGGAGGTGGTCTTGAAGAAAAAATTTAAGAAAAAAAGGGTAATTTTAGAAACTTTTCCTAAGGTTTATCTTCCTTGTTCATTTTATTTAAAGTGACAATACTACATTTTCTTGGTTTGGATTAGCCTATTTTTCAAAATTTAGTTTTTCAAATATAATACTATAGTAATACACAAATAAAAATAATTTTAAAAATATCTTATCTCCACTACCCATCACCTCCTCTTTACTCACAAATATAAAAAAAATTAAAATGTATATGTATACAAAAAGATTAAAAAAATTCTCCATTACTCACAACTATACAAAAAAATTTAACATCATCATCTTCTTCCACCTATCTCCCCTACCCACCACCCTGGCCCTCCTTTTCTCTCCTCCCCTCTTTTCCCTTTCGTTCTCTCCTCCTCTTCTTTGCCACCTTCCACCCCTCTCTTCCCTCCTCAAAGGCCTTGATTTGGTTGAGCCCAGATCTAAGAAAAGAGGTTAGGGGTGGTGAGAAAGAAGAGGAAAAGGAAGGAGGAGAGGAAGGATGAGGAAAAAAGGGGTGGTGGCAATGGTGGTGTTAATTTTTTTTAAAAAAAATTGAACATTTTTTAAATTTTAAAAATATTCCAAAATATGTCCAAAAAACACCACAAAAAATATTGACAGTAAAGTTTTTATATAAACTGTTACAATAAAATGTTTTTAAAAATTCCTCAAAAATAGCTAATTCCAATGGAGCTTTAACTATGTTTATGAAAATTTTTTATTGTAGATAGTTAAATAGTTTTAGGGTGCTTTCGAAATTTATAATTTTTGGGATATTTTTTAGAATTAGTGGTGATGGTAGGTAGTGATAAATGAAAGAAGAAAATGTGGTAGTTTATTTTTAATATTTTTATAAGCTATATTGAAGATTATGTATGTTCTTAGAGTTGATTTTGAAGTGTGTTGTAGAATCCTCCCCTCCCTTCTCGTGCTTATAAAACCCTTCTCCGCCCTTCCAAAAGCTGATTGCGACCGACTGTGACTAGAAGAAGTTTCGATGGTGACCTCTACTAGAGGGGCTTTATGGTCACGATCGGAGCTTCTTTGTGCTAGAGGGGAAAAGGGTCTGGGGGAGAGAGAGGAGAGGAGGAAGGAAGAGAGAGAGGAAGAAGTAGGAGGGGAAGAAGAAGGAAAGCATGGTGGTGGTTGGTTGGTTGTGGCAGTGGGTGATTTTTAAAATTTTTCAAAAAATACATCAAGAATATTTAAAATTTTAAAACACCTCAACAAACAACTGCATTAATAATATTTTAATATATACTGTTAAACTAAAATTTATGAAAAGTAATCCTAAAAACATCTAATCCATACTTTTGGACACACCATAAAAACACCAAATCCATATGGATTTCGTATGGATTACATGTTTTTAAAGTTATTTTTCATAAATTTTATTGTAGCGGTACATATGAAAATATTTTGTTAATGTAGTTATTTTTTGAAATTTTAAATATTTTAAATGTATTTTTAAAAAAGAATTAAAAATTCACTCACTATCACTACTAAGTATGAACCACTGCCACCATCCCTTTTCTTTCCCTCGTTCCTTCTCATCCGTCCTCCTCTCTTCCTTCTAGTCCCTTTCCCTGTTCAATGTAGAGAAGTTTCGATCAGACTCAAAAGCCCTTCTAATAGAGGTCAGCTCTGGTTGTGATTGGTTTTTGAAAGGGAAGAGGGTTTTATGGTTGATGGATGGGAGGGAAGGGAAGGGATGAGATGGTTCTACAGTAAGACACTCCAAAAATAAGTCTTAAAACATACATAATTTCAAATTCAATTTATAAAAATATGTTTAAAAAAAGTTACCATATTTTCTTCTTCCATTTATCATCACTACCTATCATCGCCACCAATTCTAAAGAATACCTCAAAACATTATCAATTCTAAAAACATCTTAAAATAATCTATCTATCTATAATAAAAGTTTTTCACATATATCGCTATAGTAAAATTTTTGAAAAAAAACCCCTAAATTGTAGCGGTGTATATGAAAATATTATTAATGTAGTTATTTCTTGGGATGTTTTTAGAATTTTAAATGTTCTTAGTATATGTTTTAAAAATTTTAAAAAAATCACCAACCACTGCCACCACCCCCTTGCTCTTCGTCCTTCCCTCATTCCTCCTCTATCTTCTCCCAAACCCCTTCCCCCTCCAATGCAGAGAAGCTTAATTCGCGACCTTAGGGGCACTCCGATAGAGTCCGATCGCGACCAACTTCTAGAAAGGAGGGGAAGGGTTTTCCAGGCAGGTGAGGGAAGAAGAGAAGAGGATGAAGGAGGGAAGGAAGGAGGAGGAGTAGGAGAAAAAAAGAGATGGAGGGGATAGAGGCGGTGATTGGTGGTGGTGAGTGGCAGTGATTGTTGGTAGTGGTTGTAAGGGACAGTGGTGGCTTGTGGTGGTGCTGGAAATTTTTTTATTTTTAAAATTTTTTTAATTGTATTAAAAAATGTATGTATGAATTAGGTGTTTTTGAAATTATTTTCAGAACGTGTTACTATAGTATTGCTGTTGAAAAATAAGTTTGTGAAAAACAATCCAATCCAAAAAGAGCATTGCCTTTGGTCTTTGTTTTTGTTTTTGTTGGCTTTTCTTCAATTTTATCTTTTTTTTTTGGTAATTTTTGCGAGGGCAGCGTTCAAGTAATTGATTTTAGCCATGATGCTTTGCCCAAGGTAAAGGCATCACACTATTTCATCTACTTGGAAATAATAATTGGGTTTTTTTTTATAGCCATTTATTTGTCAAAATTTATTTATTTGCATCATCAATATAATTTTTAATCACTTTTTTATTATATATATTACATAAAAAAAAAATGCTACAGTTTTTTTTTAAAAAAAATTATCCAAAATAATCTACTGTTCAAACATACTCAATTAATAATTGTGTGAAGGATTGAATGATTTGTAACCGCTTTTAACAGAATTAAGAGAGAGAATGATACGTAACCACGGATTTCTTATCTTATATTGAATACAATTGACAAAATACTGGACAATATAAACCAGCCAAATATGAAGTATCCCACCAGTCTCGTTGGTCCTACGTCCTCCGGTTCCTGTTCATCATCATGTGCAAAAAACATCGGGTGTGTTTGGAGTGAGATGATTTCAAATAAAATAATTTGTTTCACAAATTTCAATCATTTTTTTTATCTTTTTAATTATTTTTTTATCTTAAATACTTCACATTACAAAAATTGTTACAATAATTATCTCAAATAAATCATTCAAATAAATTTCTATCCAGACAAACTCATCATCTCTTGTTGAATGAATCAAGAAAATTAGCTTTGTTTGAATTATATTTTTTTTGAATTTTTTTCAGAAAAATTACTGTGATAATTTGACATATGTGAAATAAAAAAAATGATTAAAAAATATGCTCACGAAAAACGTGATAATTTTAAAAAAAAAAAAATTTTGCTTTCCACGCTGAGCTTTAACATGTGCTAATGAAGAGGGCTCTATCCTGTAAGTAAGTAGAGGGTGGAGGGAGGAGGATCCAACAATTGTATGACTATAAGGTTCTTGTTTCTGAACCAAAACTTTTCATCCTCTCAGCGGAGAAATATTAGTGGGAACCATAGGCTAAATTTCGCTCTCAGCTGAGATCATCTTTTATCCTTGTTCATATGCCGGTTAAAACAAAATTGGAGCCAAATGCAACTTTCAGCACAAACAAAAAGGGAACATTTACTTGATGACTTGCCCTCTTACCACTCAGAAGAAAAAGGGAAACTTTGCTAGTACAAATTCAAAAAAAAATTAAAGAAAAAGAAACCAACCCAAGACAATTATTTCCAAACATCGGTTCATGTTGGAAGTAGCTGATTTGGAATTGGGAAATTTGCGAACAGAGAGAGAAACATGCCTGAGGAGGAGGTGTTCCAGTTGGAGTTTGAGTTATGTCAACCTCGAAAGGCCACATATATCTATCCGGTTTTTCACTTCTTGCCAAGCTCCAATCGTATAGACGTCTCTCTTCTACTGAAGACAAAATTGAATACGATTCCTGAGAAAAAAAAAAATCAAACGTAACAGAATGTTGATCAGCCCGAGTAACCTCTTCCCATGAAGTGTGAAGATTGAATTTCATATAGGCACCAACTTTCAAAAGCTCAAGATTTGTGTTGAGTTCTTCTTCGGAAAGTCCTTGACTCAACAGTTCATCAACCTTTTTCTTGTATGCGAGAAAAACCTGGAAATTTACAAGTGAGCTAGAGGGCAGAGGAACCAAGCTCTAGAAGTAAAATTTTTTAGCTGCTTCGGTTATTTCTGGACCTGATCATAAGAACATCCTCTTCGAAGTCCAAGCCTTCCATAGTGATCTGCATCGGTGATTGCTGCACTCTAGGAAAAAAGCGTTTTAGTTGTCAACAGTAATCTCCCATTCTTCATTTTGCAAACCCACTTTTGAGAGGAAGAAAAAGAACTCATTTCAGTGTCAAATACAAATTTCTGCTAGAAAAGAACCATCAGCTTCAGCTCAATAGCGGACAAAATTCTAAACAAGCTGGAGGAATTAATTTAAAAGAATTTCAAATCTTGCATTAAATCCCTCAATCCGAATGTAGCCTTTTGGAAGCAAAAGATGCAAGTACCATGCTGCTGCTACTTCTGGTGTTGTAAAACTTATAATTCATCCGGCTAAAATTTAGAGAAAATTCTCAGTTCTTAAATTTGGATTCTGCAAACATTCTTCATTAGCAATGAGCAAACATTCTTCTCGTTTACAAAATCAAGACGGACATAAACAATCATGATAGTAGAAAGCCAATGCTTTGCTTCGTAAAGGAAGTGAATGAATTAATTAGGCACCTATGCCACGAAGAGCCTTGTCAACATTAAGAGGAGAAATCAAGGATGGAGGGCCCTGCGGAACTTCAGCAGGCGTAGTTTCTTCAGACTCTACTGTTTCTGAGGTTGCCGCAGTTTCTTCAGCAGAAACCTCGCTGCCAGAGCTCCTCACAACAACCGCTCTACGAGCCCACTTTCTTGCATCAGGAAGCTTAAAATGGCATGAACCACGACTACCGTTATTACTTGTTCTTGAAGACGTTGATGAACAAAAATGAGGAGTTGCTGCTGCTGCTGCTGCCGCCGCCGTGGTGGCCGATGCAGCCATTTTGCGGGTGTGCTGGGGAAGATGTATGCAAGTCTTGAGGGGTTGGTTTATTCGTAGTTTTCATGCACAGATGATTGTTGAGGTCGAAAGAGGCTTTGCCTTTGCGGAGATAAAGCTGCTACGTTTCTGCACCATGGAAATGCTATCTGATTGTTTTTTTCATCAATTGTGCTGAATAACTAGGTCTTTCTATCATTCGTAGGCAACAAGGTCGTTGTAGTATAGTGGTGAGTATTTCCGCCTGTCACGCGGACGACCCGGGTTCGATCCCCGGCAACGGCGCTTATTTTTGCAAATCTAAGTTTGGCTAAATAAGTTGATCTCTCGTTCTTAGCCTAAGTTTCGTTAAATAAGTTAATCTCTCGCTCTTAGCCAACAAGGTCGTTGTAGTATAGTGGTAAGTATTTCCGCCTGTCACGCGGACGACCCGGGTTCGATCCCCGGCAACGGCGAATACTTTTGCAAACCCAAGTTTTGCTGATTGTCAAAAATTGCGAAATTGGTCCTTCGTTTTTGTGGATGATGCTTTTTCAGGGTCTCTTAAAAATTGATGCATTTTAGTGGAACTTTCAATATTTTGGTTGGGACAATTTGGCAAATGATCAATTATACATGTAGATTATCCTTTTCTGATCTCTCTGGTGCAATTTTATTCTCAGTTTTTAGAAACTGAGGAATTTCTTCCAGTGCTACCTATCCAGAACTTTACTAAAATCAGCCGAGTTCTCGGCTCTCACTTCCATTCAGTTGTCATCGCAAATTCACTAGCTTAGCTTCTGACCCTTGTCAAGTTGTCTGAGCCTTCTGGGAGCTAATCTGCTTGCAGGTAAGGGTGCCCATCATCTATATGTGAAAATGTCGGACAAAATAATCCGTGTTATCTTTATATTTTCCCCTCCATCAATGTAAAAGGGCTTATTGCCATTCCTACAATTTTTTTGGTTTTGATAATTGGTTAAATTTGTGTGTTGATGATTTTTTGTTCCCCGCTCGTCAATCCAAACCCAAAGCTGTGTGTTAACTAAAGATAGGCTTTTTCCCCCCCTTAACCCAGCGGAAGGAATGAACTTGTGGCGGGTCGTTGTGTTTTAATGGTTTTATTGAAGAATAGGGCTTAAGTTTTCATTTGGCTTTCTTCATGTTAAGTTTGTGTTTGTTTCTACTTCATTCTATCTATTTATATGCAATTTGAATTTCTTTTATTATTGTATTTGTTTTTTCGTACTTCCAATGAGCTAATTTAACTAACCAATCAGCGACTTATTAAGGGTTCCTTTTATTGATGGTTTTTCTCAAGAAGAATGAATCTTGACGCCTTTGCTTCAATTGTAGGCTATAGAACACTATCAGAAAGCTTTCAGTACTTTCTTTTTGAGCAAGTTTGTATATTAGCAGGATGCGCCTCGCAGAATCACTAAGGGATTCTGGAGATGTCAGGAGTAGTAGAGAGGAGGCTGGGCCTAGCGGTACCTCTGGCTCTGTTCCAGATAGCACTGCTCGTGTTAGGAGGTTTCCATTGGCGGCGCAACCTGAAATTATGAGAGCTGCTGAGAAGGATGACCAGTATGCTTCCTTTGTCTACGAAGCCTGTCGTGATGCCTTTCGTCAGCTTTTTGGTGGGTTTGCACATATGCTTGAATTATTGTTGATAATATCAGCTCTTTGTTATCTTGACTTAATTTTTTTTATTTTTTTGGTTGATAATGTCGTTCGCATAATTGCATTTTTAACTTGCTTCTCAATTTCTTACTGTTTTAAAAGGTACAAGAGTTGCGATGGCTTATCAGAATGAGGTTAGCACATCCGATATCTTTACTTTAAACTTTGTCTTTATGAAGATCTCTTATTTTTGGCAAATTGAAAGTTTGCCTGGAACCATACTGGTATATGTGATAAACTGTTTGAATGAATCAACAGATATTAATTTGAATAAAACCAGAAATTCTTCCTTTTGTTTCATGGATTTCTTTAAGATTATGTTTCCCTGATCTTGATTTTATTATTATTGATTTTGGTCAGAATGTAAGTTGCCTTCTACCAATTTTTGTAATATGGCTCTGCTGGGAGGCTCTTCATGTATTTCTATGGCGTACCAATCGTGAGTGGTTAACAAAGAGATAGGGAACGAACTCTTGATGATAACATACATTTTATTTCTGAAATTAGAGACTTAAAAGTGCAATGTAAATTGTTTGTGTTCATGGAAATTTGTGTTTTGAATTTAGACAGATGCATGTGAGGTGCTCTATGTTTATTAAGCATTTCTTTGATTGAAGAAAGTGGTTTCTGAATGGAGAAAAAGTAGAATAAGGTATCTGAGAGACCTATGTGGAAAAGAGATCAGTTTCACTGAAAAGGACATTATGTTCTTTAGGTCCTGTTCAAACAACTGTATTTGATGGGGCATTAATTATTTTAATGTTTTTTGATGAGCATCTTAATTCTACAAATGCATTTTTTTTCAGCTTTGTGTTGACAATTTTTGTGGTTATTGGGTGACATCTGAGCCGTTACTCCTTTACAGACAAAGCTTTTGGGCCAGATGCTTTATTATGTGTTAACAACAGGCGCTGGACTACAAACGTTGGGAGAAGAATACTGTGACATCATTCAGGTGTTTCTCTTATTCCCTCTGTGGATTCTTGTCTTGGAACATCATGAGCATTTTAGCTTCGCTTTTGTGGCAAACTTATCCGTGTTTACACATAGCAAACACAATTATGCTGGTTAGCATGATGATAACTAACATATGCTAGCATGATGATAACACATGAAAGCATATGCTTGGAACTGTGGGGGCTTCATTCAATAGGCAAATCATTCTGTCTAGATCCAAAGAGGATATCATGCACAAATTTTGCTTTTGCATAATGCATTTGCCTACCTGAAAAACAGCTACACCATATTATAGTTACATTCTTAAGAAAATTCTTCCATTGCAGCTTATATGTGCCTCATTTCTCATTTTATATGATGTTATTTTTATTGGTCCGGGAATTTTTTTTTTTATGAGCCTTCCTTAACCAAATATTGTGTATCATACAGGTTGCAGGACCATATGGGCTTTCACCAACACCTGCTAGGCGTGCCCTCTTTATATTCTATCAAACAGCAGTTCCTTACATTGCAGAAAGAGTCAGGTTTTCCTGCTATTTGACGAGGATCTTGTTTCACTGCGAAAGTGAATCCTTTTGAACCAACATTTCATTTTATCCTGGCTGTTTTGCAGCTCAAGAATTGCTTCTCGCGGCATCTCACTTGCTGATTCACTATCTGATGATCTTCTTCTTGATGATGCTAGCCAGAGCACCCATATACAACCTCCTGATAATGATGAAGTTGCAGTGTCCTTATTATCAGGTTTTTCCAGATGGAAAGCAAAAGTAGTTGGACTATGGTCCTATGCAGTTCAGAGGTGGCCATCAGTATGCCCTCTTCCTTGTACTTTTTCCTGCATTGTTTGCAAAATTTGGTCAAAGATAGTTGGAGGATATGGTCTCAATTTACATTAAAACCCATTTTGTATTATTTTCCTGTGATACTTTTCTTTCAACAATTCACTTATGTTTTCTACATATGCTCATCACATTTCTTGGTTTAAGCCATAGATATTTGGTTTCATTTGTAACATCTTCTGATGCTTTTGAGTTCAGGTCCTTCCTTTTGCCCGTGAGATTTTACAGTTGGTTCTCCGCACTAACCTCATGTTTTTCTATTTTGAAGGTAATAAATACATTATTGGTGTTGCCTATCCATTCATTATGGATTATGCGGTTTAGTTTGAGAAACTTCTTAATGTCTTACAAATTTTCTTTGTGACAGGTCTCTATTATCATGTTTCAAAACGTGCTGCAGGGATTCGCTATGTCTTCATCAGCAAAACTACCAGCCAACGACCACGGTAATTTTGTTGCTCAAGATGAGCCATTCTGAAACATCTTTGTCTATTGGGCCATGTAGATTTACATTTCTATACTGTTCTGTTTTCTGCAACAGACTTTTTTTCTTCTGGCTTATCAATTATTTCTAAATCTTTTAGAAAAAAAAAGGTTATTTGTAGATTTTTTTAATTATAGACTACATACGCAAACATTGTGCATCCACAAATACAGTCTGCGTACTGGTATATAGTAGTTTGATGTTCTTGCATGTGCCTTGTTACTATTTGAAATTTTTGCAACTATCATTGCAGAAGCCGGGTAGACATATCTATTTGTATGGTCCTTTCTAAGTATGTCCAAGATGATCAGGTTCCTCTTTTCATGCAGATATCAAATATTAGGTGTTTTTCTTCTAGTTCAGCTTTGTATCATTGCTGCCGAAGGATTGCGCCGGAGTAATTTATCTTCCATTGCCAGTTCAGTTCATCAAGCATCTCCTGGGACCTACCAAACATCTGCAGGTTTCTGAAATGTTCAATTTTCCCAATTATACGCTAATGTAGCATCAGATCCTATGTGTTTCTATTTTCCCTTTTACAACTTACGGGTTGCCAATTAACTATTTTTTTTTCTTATGCTCGAGTCTGCAGGGCGTGGTTTACCTGTTTTGAATGAAGAAGGCAATCTCATAAGTGGGGATACTGAAAAGAGTAGTTGGGTCTCTGATCTGGCATCAACTTCTGAGGTAGGTTTAGTGTTTTATTCAGTTCAGGATATGCATCATTTTCTGAGGACAAATGCCCACTAACCTTTATGTTATGTTCTACTGCGTATTAATGCATGTGATGCTATGATGATGGTTTGCCTTTCTCAGTTTGTTGAAGATGATTTAATTGATGTCTAAATATAGGCTGAGTTGCTACATGTCAGGTTATGTACAAGTATATGTAATGTTGCTTTTGCACCATTCAGTTGTGACTACAAATTTGTAGAACTAATTACTGAACTTCTTTAAATCTTGAGCTTCCCCAAATACAGGAAACCAAGCAGGTTTCTATAGTATATTTGCTATCAGTTAAGACTTGTGTTTCTTTGAGAATCCAGTTTTAAGCACAATTCTTGGCTGTCAATTTGTCAGCTACAAGTGTTTCATTCTTATCATTCTTTCTCCTTTTTCTTTTTTGCCTTTTCTTTTACAAATTGTGTTAGTCTAAATTTTCTGATAAAGATTTGAGTCCACTTGATTAAATAAACACCTGCAAAATTTGAACTCTGAAGTCCGATGTTAATAGTGAACCTCCTTTTCTTTTTTGCCTAAATTTTGAAGTGCTGCTAATAAATATCTCCTTTCCCTTTTTTTTTCCCTTAAGGGTCACAGTTCTTGGCATGTTTTGTTGTGTTTGATTGCAAATTAATTCTCAAAAATCATAATTGTTTTAGTCTAGTGCGACTGGAGTTAGCAAATGCACACTTTGCTTAAGCAACCGCCAACACCCGACAGCCACTCCTTGCGGTCACGTGTTTTGCTGGTAATGTCTTCTGCAACCTGCTGTGTTATCTTTTATGCCGCTGCAGAGTATAGCTTACTTTCTTGCTCACCTTTTTTTTTTAAATTAAATTTGATGTTGCTTTAATTGTAGGAACTGCATTATGGAGTGGTGTAACGAAAAGCCTGAGTGTCCTCTCTGTCGTTCTCCTGTAACTCATTCAAGCCTAGTCTGTCTCTATCATTCAGATTTTTAGCTTGTCATATTGAATTCAAGTGCAAAATACAAGAAATAGTGACCTAACTACGTAGAAGGGTAAGCTTAGCGGGCATTTTTTTGACCTACATCAGAGCTTGATTTTCTTTATGATTAGCTCATGAGAAATTGACCAGTTAAAAGATTTATATCCTTGTTAAAATATTACGTCTGAGGATGCCATGATTAGTCAATCGTAGCCTTGTGTAACAGCATAGAAGGATTCAATAAGAGTTGTTTTCCTTGTATGAGCCTATCGGTGCTCAAGCATACAAAAGAACAGCACAAACTGTATAAAAGTGAATGTTGAAACCTGAAATTCCCTATGTACATGCATGGCAGCAATGCCTTTGTCAAGTTCTGTATATATATATATATACATACATACACGATGAATTATAGATTGAATTTGAAAGGTCACTATTACAGCGAGCTGGTCAGTACGAAGTACCTGTCTCGTGTCTGAAGGTGACCAGATCTTCCATTTCCATCCAACACGGAGTCCAGAAAATGACTCTGGTTCTCCCTCCAGTGATGGACTGGGAATTTTTTCTGTATAGTTGGTTAAGAGTTTGCTATGAAAGTCTTGAGATGTATAGTATTTTCCATTTGGCATGTATGTCAAATTTGTGCTGATTCAGTAGCTTTTTCTCATGTGGGTAAATCTGCTAAGTATTTTGGATGTCTTCAGGTGAGTTCACCAGCAAGAAGCTTAGCAGTTACCTGGTTTTTCGCAATTGTTTATTGACATTTTTCTTGAAATTAAAGAATTGTTGTTACTTATATTCGTTTAGGCAAAATAAGGAAATGGATTTCTGAAAGGTCTGTTTTAAAGCGATTTCTCTGTTTTCCCAGCTTCCAAGTGTTTCCTTCACTTAAAAACTGGCTTTCAACTCGTGCATTTAATGTACGGAATAACATATTCATTTAATGAATAGTTTTTATATTAATTGTATTTAGGAATGTTTATGCAATTTTAAGAATTCATTGAATCAGAGGTAATAAATTGCTAAGTCAAATTCTAATATTATCAAGTTGTCGGAGAATTTTCTTATAAAAAAATTAGTTAAACGAAAAAGTTCTTGAACATATCCAATTATTCCTATAAGTCGTTGGTCACTAAGAGAGTTTTAAAGCCCTATTTGGGTGTAGGTCAAGGGATCAAATTCCTTTGCCTGTATTCTGAAAAATCTGGACTTTCCTGGAAATGTTATCAGCGAGTGTGTAGGTATTCATTTGGAGTGGTGATGGTTTAATTTCCTTCGGGTTGTTTTTGGGTTTTTTCAGGTCCCCTGACAAAAAAAAAAAAAAAAAGAAAAAGTTCTTGAATATCAATTATCTATCGTCATGCAAAAACTCTAAAATATATCAATATGCAATTACTGTACGCATATCCATCAAACTAAGTTGCTTTTAATTGTTAAAAAAAAAAAAGAAAAGAAAAAACAACGCAAATGATGAGATGAAAGTTGTTAGAAGGGAGAGATTATTTATGATCGTTGCTTGAATGCGGAATAGTTAGGTGCATTAAGAAATTGATCCTTAAATTCTTTCAATTGGCTATGCATTGAACCCGTGCTATGGATGGTATCTGAACGAAGTGCATTTGCTAATCCTGTCCTCAACCGTACCATACCTAGTGATGGTGTGCTAGGAAACATATTTTGCTTTTAAAAGCATTGAGCCCCTGAATTTTATCCTCAGTTGTACTTTACCGTCCTCAATTCAATAAATAGATATTTTGCTCCCCTACTTTATATTTTAGGACAAAAAAATGTTCTTTTTATATTAGTTATTATTTTATTTCTTTTTTGTTTTTTGCCCTTTTTCTATTTGTCCCTATTTTTTTTATATTTTTTAATTTTTCTCCGTTCTCTCATGTGGAAAAGACATAATAAGGGAATAAATAAATAGAAATAAAATAAAATAAAATAGTAAGGACACTTTTGTTTTGAAATATCAAATAAGGGCGGGGTGCTTATTTAATGAATTCAAGGGGACAAAAATGCAACTAAAGGTATAAAGTTAAAGATGGATTTAGTGCATTTAACCCTTTGCTTTTTTGTATGATGTGAGTTGATTGTGATGAGGTTCATCTTTTAATCTTTCACTTACAAATGAAATCATTATGCTTCTCTGATTTATCATTTTTTTTATTTATTTTATCAACCGAGAAATGATGTTGATGTGTGATGTGTGTGTATACATCATTTGAAGCTTAGGTGGAAAATAATTTTCTTGAGTTGAAATCTTGTACATTACGTCTATTAGAGATATGTTTATTAATCAGAAAAGGACATTATGACTATACAAAACTAAATAAACCATGGGCTTTGGAATTAAAAAATAATTCAACTTGCATCGAATTTTTATTTAATAACTAAAAAAAAAAAATTTACAAAGAGACCCAAGTATATTTTAGCACAAAAGGGATTAACAGACATTCTGAGGCCCAATTTGATTTCCTTAACCCTAGAGCCTTCAAAAAATTGGTTTTGAGTCAAGCATGGATCCAAACTCAATCAAGACTTTAACCAGTTTGATGAGGCATGGTCTTCAGATTAGAACCTCACCTTTCTCATTGTTGCATTTTTAGGTCTATATTGATTTGGGATTTACCCCTTTTTTGGAAGAGTAGATCTTATAAACATTATCACCCTTAGATTAATGATATGTGTGCAAAAATTCAATTTTAAATTCAAATTTTGAATAGTTATCATTTATCCAACGCTGACACAGTGTCAGTGTCAGTAGGAAAGATTAATCCTTTTGGTAATTGGTGCATCGAATGGGAACAAACTACAAATACTCAGAGAGGTACACACGAGAGTTTTGAGTATATTAAAAAAAATAAATTTGTTTCTATTTTCATGAGTTTAGATAAACTAACATCTCTACTGTATATAAAGCCTTAACCAGCTTTTGGTGGTGTAAAGAAAAAGTGTCACTTAATGTTTTACTAATTTTACTCCTATTTCCCAAGCACTATAGCACTCAAGAAACTACCCAAAAAAACTTCTACTTTCAAGACTTTAAACTTTCTACGCATAACCAACTAAAACACAATCAACTAAGTTATAAATAATGAAAATAAAATAAAAGAAAAACACACAAAGTTACACATAAAACTAATTTCCATTTATTTGTACCCACATTCATTGAGTGTGCCAGAAGTGCGTGTGTTGATTAAGGACCATTTTCTTTTTCATTTTAGTCAAAGAGGGGGACTTCAAAACTAGGGATGGCAATGGGGGCGGGTGCCCGCCCCGCGGGGGGCTCTCGGGGCGGGGGTTGGGGCGGGGGGTGGGGCAGGGGCGGGGGGGAATTTTTTCGGGCGGGGGGCGGGGGAGTATACCCCCGCCCCATCCCCCGCCCCGCCACCCGCAAAACAAAAAAAAATATATATATAAATATATATATAATTATATATAATATGTAAGTTAATTAGTTATAAACTTATGATAATGATATTATTAGTTAGATGTATTATATAATGTATATTAGTTTATGTAATATAATTGATACATGTCTACTAATATTATGAATAATTATACATGTCTACTAATAGAATTTATTAATTAGTTATACTAAATTTACTAATACATTTATACTAAATTTCTAATTACACTTAATAGAATAACACTTTTTTCTCAAAAAAAAGCACAAACACAATAATGAATTAGTGATTGCATTTGTACTAAAAGTGAAAACTTGACTATTTTAGTTATATTTATTTCATCATATTGGATTGTATTCAAATAACTTCTGTTTGATTGTTTTTATGAGTTTCAATTGTAAAATTACAATGAATAATAATTTGGTGATGTGTTGATATTTTAGTACTTGATTATTTATTAAAATTTAATTATAATAAAATTTATATTAACCCCGCGGGTGCCCCCGGGGAAGGGGGGGCGGGGCGGGCGGCGGGGCGGGGGGCGGGAGGCGGGGGACGGGGGGGGACGGGGAACTAATAGGCAACGGGGCGGGGGACGGGGAGGGGTCCCCCGCCCCAACCCCGCCCCGTTGCCATCCCTATTCAAAACTTCTAAGAGGAAGGAAAAAAAAGGCAAGAACCTGATGTTATAATACCTAGCAGCCCTTTGTGATATTCTTTCTAATCTTATTATAAATCAAGTGAATAGGGATTCCAGATTTTGCTTTAGACCTAATTAAAGATGGTTATTGCCCTAACAGTAATTAACATAATTACTATGGTGGTGCACGCACGATATGATGATGTGACCAAGACCCTCTAATTACTCATGCTACAACTAAAAGTGGTTGTAAAATCAAATTATTAGACCCCATGCTTTTCCACTATTCCCAGGCGGCCAAAAACCTTGATCAAAGTAAAAGAGGAGCTTCTTTATCTTGTCACGTATCTTAAACCATTAATTTAGGTCCAGTTTCCACTCCAATGAAATTTTGTGATCATTACTTGTACTGTGAAAAAAAAAATTATTATTATCATTGCTCCTGTTCTTGGACATATTCCATAAATCCCGCAATAAAATGAGAAAAGAAGAAAATTATCAAGTTGACATCATACCTTGGTCATCCTCCAACATATCATCACGTGTGCAAGGCAACCATGAAACCTCATAATCCTCACTGCCCCCACAAGAAGCACTTTTAAGGCACATTTGATCAGAGAAAGATTTTGGAGCACCAAAACACCGAGCAAGCAGCCACAAAACTCACTAGTCACTAGTGAATAAAGCTCCGGGATAAGGACATATGAGTTTTCTCCACCCCATTCTCTTTCTTTTTTTCTTTTCTTTTCTTTTTCCTTCTAAGTCGGCTTAGACCAGACGAATGCATTAGGGCACTCGTTGAATTTGAGAAGTTAGGAATTTCTGACGTTTTGATGCTGGCAAGGGGATTTGATCTTCTAACCAGCAGTATCCCAAGAGGGACTTAAAGGCACCTCCAGGATAAGGACATATGAGTTTTCTCCACCCCATTCTCTTTCTTTTTTTCTTTTCTTTTCTTTTTCCTTCTAAGTCGGATTAGACCAGACGAATGCATTAGGGCACTCGTTGAATTTGAGAAGTCAGGAATTTCTGACGTTTTGATGCTGGCAAGGGGATTTGATCTTCTAACCAGCAGCACCCCAAGAGGGACTTAAAGGCCTTCCTAGTGACCATTCTCTACTTTGTTCTGCTACTAGTAATTATGTGATTATCCTCCAAAGGCTAAGAGCTCATTCTAGTCTACAAACACAAGAAACAATTTAAGGTGTCTGTTAATGCAAATTCAGCACCTATATATATATATATATATATATATATATATATATATCATTTACAATCAATCCGCATGCGTTTGGGGATGCTGATTCAAATTATTGGAGCATTACAATGTTATAGTCTTCTAATAACAAAAAATCTTGCACTATGACAAAGATACATGCATACAAATGTTGTGTTATTTGAATAATAAAGTCAATGAATTGGAAAATAAATTCTGGGCCATTCAAAACTTGAATTAAGACGTATGCTTGACCAATAATTTTTTTTAAAAAAAAAATTTTGAAATAGAATCCACCACAAAAAAGTTGTATTGAAAAATCTTTGACTCCTTAAAAGGGAGGTCATATTCATGGGCATTTTGAACCCATTGACTTAGTGGAGATGGAGACCTTATAAGCAAAGGTGGGAAGAGCCTTTTTGTACAAATACACTTGGCCAAAAAGGCCTTGAAAATGATTGTGAGCCGCCCTCACAAATGAATAATTACCCTAACACCGTGTTGATTGATTATAAAAAATTTTCTTGTACCCTTGTCTCCCCGACCCATTACTTGAAACAACTAACAACCCAATGAACACACCTTTTTGCACACAACCTCGTGTGACCACAATGCCCTCATGGACAGGAAAAGAATAAAGATATACTAATTGGAAGCTTGATGACAATAATATGTTTTAATCTGCAAATTTAACAGCAGCCATCAAGTTACAATGGGAGGTGGGATAGTTCAAGCGGGCAAAAGTAATTCTTGACCTAGATTCAGTATCACCCTTTTAACTGAATTAATGTTGGCAAACTTGGATTCCATCACCAATCTAGAACTTGTCCAGGGTCTAATTGGGTTATTGTCAGAACTGAATGCTTTATTGTCAGAACTGAGTGCTTGACTAAGTGTTCAAACTTGGTTAGGAGCAACAAATTCGATCGTTGAATCAACTTGACTTCGTTGTATATTCCTCGCAAATTTTCAACTTTCAATGGTCGAATATTTAACCTCATTGATCCAATCAACGGCTGAGTCGAACTTACAGAATTTAAACTTTTCTCCTTTATTTTCCTTTCAAGATAGTATTGCAACAACCATTAGACGAACATTGTCACTCTCTTTTTCTTAGGACGGTCGATCAGATTCACGATGTTAGGCATATATTTATCTCATAAAAACATTGGGATTTCTGACTTATTTCGAATCGAGTCCAAACTCATAGTTAGCTAAACTCTATATTTTGGTTCAAAATCTGTCGATTCTAAAAACATACGAACTCGGTACTAATTTCTTTCTTTGAACTTAGATGGAACCAATCCAACCTCGTTGACAGCTCTGTTTGGATCAAGGAGTTTTTCAAATACTATAAAATTTTTAAAAGGTACTCTAAAAAATAGTCTAAATTTTTTTAATATTTAAAAAATATCCCAAAATATATTTTAAAAACTCTACTACTCTTAAATATTCTAAAATATTTTCTAAAAATATCCCAATATTACTTTAAAAACTCTGCTACAGTAAAATTTTCGATTCTAACTCTATATTTTGGTTCAAAATCTGTCGATTCTAAGAACATACGAACTCAGTGCAACCTCGTTGACAATTCTGTTTCTGTTAAAAGTGAGGAACTCTTCTTTTTTTTTTTTTTTGCGTGAATTCTAAAATTAGTTCAAAGTGTTGAAGTGTGCCAAAATATCCTGTTGGATGAGGTCCCAAACTCACCACAAGCACAATTCGGACGGGGTCCCAAATCCCACTTTCCAAACCCAATATATCTTCTTGCTCAAACAAGAATTGAATGGCAGTATAGGCATTTTGCAAGATTTTAGCACCATAAGAAGGCAGCCAAAAATAGATGGGGACAATGGGGGAAGCTATGATGGATGAGGAGAACATATTGGGGGGGTTAGGAGTGAGGGTGAGACTTGAGAGAGTGGGCACTCCACAATTTTTACTTAGTGGAATCACCGCACGCTCGAGACAAACACACCAATATCTACACCAACACTACTGCTACCAATAAAAACACTATTTTCTCTCTTTCTTTCCTTTGTCCTAATTTGGCCAGCCTCCTCCCCCTTGAGGCTGGGCGGACCCCGCAGATCCCCCCACCTCAAAAAATTGCCGCCTTGCCGGCTGCCGTCTGTGGCCTTGAAATGCATTAGCACGCCTATTTCTTCAATTCTACTAAAAGAATCCCCTTTCATTCCACGTATGCATGTCTTTTACTACCTGCTAAAGTTATTAGGCAATGGGGCTTTGTAATGCTTGCATATATCCAAGGCTTTGGTGCTACTAGTTTAATTCCATAAATGTGGTGGTGTAGATAAGGTGACATTGTGTAGATTGTTGTTATCATCACTACCTTCACAAGTTTGAGACCCAAATTTGAGGAACAAATTAAGGATGGGATGAGGGAAGACTTAATCAAGGCCTTGATGGAATACCTTACAAATTTTTATTACTTTGTGTGGCATATATGTTGATGTCCCTATCTCTATTTCAACTTTCAATTAACTTAATATTATTCTGTAAGGACAGCCAAATTGACATCTAATTTCTTTTGCTGTGAGTGTTTATATATTTCCTTTTTCTTAGAACAGTCGTTGAGAGATCCAGAGTAATGTTTTTAAATTCGGACGGATGAGCGAACCGAATGAATTTCTGATTCGCGGTCTATCCATCTGGGGATGATGAGTGAACCGATTCACTAATTAGGTTTTTAGTGGTTTTGATCAGTTCAACCGATTCTTAATCAAGTTTGATTGGTTAAATTAACTTTCGATATCTAATAGAGAATCGAATCGATGTGGCGACCGATTTGCAGTTCAATCGGTCGAACCAGCCGACTGTGCCCAGTTTCTTTCCAAAATACTGACCCAAAAGCACATACTGTAATTGCAACACATACTACAATGAATCAACACATCTTAGACCGATTCATGCAAATCAACATTGTATAAAAGCATTATCATCTACACTTATATTGGTTGTCAGTGATCAAAATTTAAAGTGAAGCCAAATATTATTTATATCATGTCCGTGGGATATCTTACTCTAATGTAAAAAAAAAAAAAAATAGAATATTCATGCTGAGACACTCTTTAATTAGATGTGAATACTTCATAAGTTTGACTAACCATAATAAAGAAGAGTAGTGAGTCAAGTGCAATTTCAGCATTTGCTTTGTATCAATCCAAATGTATGCACCACCAATCTTAGATATCCCTTTTCCTTCCAAACATGAAACAATTAGAAAAGCCCTATCTGTTTAGGATTGTCGATCTTATACGATAGTTTGATCTTGGGTCCATGTCCATGGTACGTTATGTCATGGACGTGCGGCTCTTTTAGTCCGCGTGTACAAAAGCGGGGCCCTATAAAGCCATGCGCTCCACCCGAAAAAAAAAAAAAAAAAAAAACACACAAGAAGAATGGAAAAATTATAATAGAAGAGTACTTCCTTCTTCCCCTAAATAATTTGGACATAAAATAATGCGCATGCTATCCCAATATGCTTCGTCACGCACCCACTTCTTAGTACTCCCCCTTCCATCCGATTATCATCACCCCACAAAATCAAACTCAATTAACTCACATGGCAACACTTGTGCGTCCGGGGTCAACCCTCCTCTTTTTTCTTTTTTTTTGAATAGTTTTTTTTAAAAAAAATATTTTTATCTTAATATAGAAGGGACTGCAAGACTCGTTAAGCTCTATTCATATAATATTTTTCCGTTTTCAGATGATCTAAGATATCTTGGGTTCAAGTCTCACGAGTTCGTCTCGAGTCAAGTCTCACGAGTTCTGAGCATTTATTTAATATCTCACGGTTCGGTTCAGTTTAATTATGTGTATCTATACATACAACTCAAGAAATTTATATCCGTAAGAAGTGAAGACGAAGGTAAAATCGATTTTCATTTGGACGTGACAGTCCAAATAGTGAACTCGAGACATGACCCAAAAAAAAAAAAAAATACATACACACACAAAAACAAGAAATACAAAATTCAAGATTGATGTTGATGGTACTTTTGGCCATGCTAATAATGCAATTCACAAAAGTTTCAACCGTGATGGTGTAAATCGTACCAATGCATTATTCGGTCTCATGCATTCACGAATTTTAAGTGTCTGCGCCACCTGGTTAGGTCTGTCGTCAAATTGGCCCGTGCCAACGCTTCATAATTGTGTATTCGTTTTTTCAGGCAATAAACAAATAATTATACATTGTGTAAGGGATTTTTTTTTTTTTTGGCTGCGGAAAATCCGTGAGTGTGTATATAGAAATAATTATGGTTGGCATGGGCATGGGAGCCTAAAATCTTTCTTACTTGGATGCTATAAAAAGGTGTAGCATTTGGCACATTCAATATCCTCGCAACTCTTTTCCACTGGCTAATTGAGGGCAAGGCAGAGAGGCTTACCAAATTTTGTGATCTCTCTTTGTTTTCGTCTGTTAGTTAAAGTTCTCTCACAGTTTTTCCTCTGTTCTTCTTCACTTCTTGACTTCTTACCAGTGAACAGAAACTCATCTCAGAAAACAACAGAAGTGATCATGGGTGAAGCCGTTGAGTTTTTCGATTGCAATTGTTTCTCCAAAGTTCATTGTGAAGCTCAACCCGATCAACACCTTGTGATGACAATGGAGGGGCAAATCATCACCAGAATGATGGCACCTGGTTTGAAGAAGAAATTGATGATGACTTGAGATGGTCTTTTGCTTTGAACAGGTTCAGTTTAATTTGAACTCGAACCATGCACAAATTCTCTGTCATCAATGTCTATGCTTCTTTTTTTTTCTTTTGGTTTCTCTAAGCTTTTCTCTGTTGTCTTTCATTTCTTTCTTTGTGAAGAACGGAAAATTCCTAAGACGTTTTTTCTCTTTATTTTCGTCGGAGTTCATTTGATTCACAAAGAAAAAATCAGGGTAGCTTCAATGGCCACAGGGACTAGGTCGTTTTACAAAAGTTTCTTATCAAACACAGTGGTGTTTTGGTGATGTAAATTGTCGATCCTTTTAATTACGATACTTTCTGCACTCTGTACTGCTTCTTATAGTCTGCATCAATAGATCTCATGCATTAAACTTATGTTATTTTGGTGCTTGGATAAATCGCATGCATTAACCCAAAAAAAAAAAGTTGTTCATCACCTGAAAAAATGTTTCTCTATTTGCGTGGATAGATCTTCTAAAAGAGGCTTACAAGTCAATTCCCCCCCCACCTCACCCCACCCCACCCCACACATACACACAAAAGTGGACCAAACTCCAAAGTCTTAACTAATCCCATATGTTTGTTGATCCTTTTTTTTTTTCAACATCAAATTGAAAATGTCTGATATTATTAGAACCTTTCACTCTCTTTCTGCAGTGTTCTGCACAAGGGAACTAGCGAATACCAGGACATTGCTCTTCTGGACACCAAGAAATTTGGCAAAGTACTTGAGATTTCTCTTAATGCTTTCAACAGATATATAGATATATATGTGTGTGTCTATAAAATTCATAGTTTCACTCATCTTTTGTGCTGAATATGTTATGTATACAGGTATTGGTGATTGATGGGAAGATGCAGAGTGCAGAAGTGGATGAATTCATATATCATGAATGTTTGATTCATCCAGCTCTCTTATGTCACCCAAAGTAATCTACTATTAAACCCTATAATTTCTTTTCTTAATCACATCACGCATGCATGCCAAATCTTTTCCACGTCCCCTATAACCCCTATTGCTATCTAACCCCTCTGACTTTGACTCTCTTTTCATTAAAAATTCTTGCAACTGCCCCCCCAACCAATCCCCACACAAAAAAAAAAAACTTTCCCTCGAGATATACACGATGAAGAAAACCTAATAAAAGTAATTACTAAAGGGTATCCATTTGAGTTGCAGAAGGGTTTTGCATGTCAAAGATAGATAATTTTTTTTCGTCGAAACGATATTCAACTATATTGCTTTCAAAAGATACACAATTGCGAGCAAAGGCTCGAGTTAACTTTAATTATCAAAGATAGATAATTAGATGGTTCAAAGAAGTCATGAATTCTACTGACAATTGAAGCAGTAAAAAGAATTATCAACTCAGAAAAGAAAACGTAGTTGTGGGTATAGACAATTAGATTAGACATGCACATAAAGAAAGATCATATAAGATTTTATCCATCCATATGATAAAAAGTTGGTAATGAAATTGAGTTGGTGGTTCATACGCAGCCCAAAGACTGTGTTCATAATGGGGGGTGGTGAAGGGTCCGCAGCAAGGGAAGCACTGAGGCACAAATCCATTGATAAAGTGGTGATGTGTGACATTGATCAGGTAAAATACGTACGTGTCTATGTTCAAAGTTTACTGCTATTGATGATAATCTCTTAGTATGTGATTGGGCTGTTTATGTTTGACTCTGGATTTTACATGTTTTTAAGCAGGAAATTAGCATGTATTATTGTAAATAGTTATGACCACTATCTTGTCATAATTAGCTGGAATACAACAGAAACCACAAAACATGGCATGTCTCTCTTTCTTTTTTTTTTGGTAGATTTTAGCAAGTAATAATAGCACCAAGAAGAAACGAGCTGGCTAATCCCTAATCAGAAGCTGGACAAATTCATCATCATCTATGTCATTTTATGTGGATGGGGTCCATCTATCCACTAAGACCACTAAGACCATTATTTTGGTTTTGTCCATCTCCTTTGCCAGTTGAAAATTCATAGAAGCATCCTCTGTTGTCGTCAAGAAGAAATTAGCAAATCCAAGTATACACTATACACACACAGTCACATACTAGGTTTAAACCGCGTAGGTGAGGGAAGAAATAGAAACTGAAAGGGAACAAAAAGAAACTAGCAAACAAGAGAAGCATCCATCTCTCTCTCTCTCTAAATAATTATATGTAACTTGCTCCTCTTTGGTAGCAGAGAATACTACTAATTTTGAGGGGGTCTTTTGCAGGAGGTTGTTGATTTCTGCAGAAGGTATCTGACTGCAAATCATGATGCATTTCATAACAACAAGCTTCATTTAGTCATCAATGATGCCAAGTAAGGCTTCTTATGAATATACTTGTATATATATATATATATATATATATATACTGTGAACCGAGTTATATAATATTAAAATGGGATCACTCAAAAATCATCAAGTTTGTCAAATGCACAAATAATACAATTATCTCATGTAATTATATGAACATATAGTTGAGGCCTAAAAACAAATTAAGGGAAAATTTAAAAAAAAATATACAATTTTGTAATTTTAAGAATTAACTTTTCTTGCCTTGATGGGACCCTTTTCACTTAATCATCAACCTGTCACTCCACTATCATGGTAAACTTCTGTGTTTGTATTGTTAATTATTTGAGATATTTTTACTGTAACACTTTTTGTAATGTGATGTATGTGAGATAAAAAGGTAATTGGAAAGATAAAAAAGTGTGTTGAAAATTGTAATGATGATGTAAGCAAATAAATTCTGGCAAATAATCCTCTATCCAAACAAAATACAAAATTAAGCAGTTTTCCTTAAACCTTAACACGTACTATTTGATGTAATAAAAGTTTGGTAAACATCATGGTTTGTAGTTGGTGGGTCTTGCTGGGCCAAAGGGCAATGTCGGTTTTTGGGCCCTCCAGCCTGCTGTCTTTCTTCTCAAGGATAAATAATTTTAGCCTATATTCTTGCACAAGCAAAAAAAAAAAAAAAATTAACCCATGCATGGAATTTGTCAAATGAAGCTAACTAAATTATGATCATCTTTGATGTCTTGAAAGAGCTGAATTGGAGGAGAGGAAGGAAAAGTTTGATATCATAGTGGGGGATTTGGCTGATCCAGTTGAAGGTGGCCCCTGCTATCAACTCTATACCAAATCTTTCTATGAAAACATCCTCAAGCCTAAGCTCAGTGACAATGGCATCTTTGTTACTCAGGTAATTAGTCTTGAATTTAGCTTAAATATTTATTTTTGGGCAAGCTTAAATGTTTATTAAGCAAAAAATTTACCACATTTTCCTTTTAACCATCGTTAATCATTCAATTAAACCCTTTGCTCCCTCCATAGGCTGGTCCAGCTGGTGTGTTCACTCACAAGGAGGTCTTCTCATCAATTTACAACACCATTAAACAAGTGTTCAAGTGTAAGCCTGCCTCCTTAATAATTCAAGATTTGGGTCTAATTACCACTTGATTTTCTTAATTATGGTGACAACTAAGCTCAATAATAATAATTTTTATGCAGATGTTCTTGCCTACACAGCTCATGTACCATCTTTTGCTGATACTTGGGGATGGGTCATTGTCAGTATCTAAACTTTGATTGTCTCTATATATTAGTCTAATTACAACATCATTAGTTGCAGACTTGCTGGTGGTATATCATAATTATATTGATTCTGCAGGCCTCAGACCAACCATTTTGTCTTGATGCTGGGAAGATAGACAAGAAGATGGCAGAAAGAATTGATGGAGAATTGCTCTACTTGAGTGGTGCCTCCTTTTTCTCCTCCACCATCTTGAACAAAACTGTTGCCAAAACGTAAGTCCGACCAACTAATCAAAGAACAAATGAATTTCCAGAGTTCTTTTCATTTAGTACATGAAATCTTTTTCTTTTTTTCTTGGGGGGTGTTTCAGATTGAAGAATGAGACTCATGTGTATACCGAAGAAGATGCAAGGTTCATTCATGGTCATGGGGTAGCATACCGAAATTGATGCGGCAGGCCTTTTGGTGGGGGGAAAACTGCTGTACAGTCAAAAGGCAGGATCAAGAAGATGGAATAGTAGTTGAAAGTTCTCCAGTGAACAAAGGAGGGAAAGAGGAAAAAAAAAAAAAAGAAGAGAAATCTTAAACAATTGTTAGAAGCTCTTGGTATTAGATAGTATATATGCTAGGCTACTTGTGGTTGTTCTAGGGCTCTGATCTACATTTGTTTCTTTAATATTATCTCATGTAATGCTGAAATATCAAGGGGCATTTCTCCATTAAGCTTTTCAGTTTCTTGCTTCCTTAGATCACAGGCCTATTTTCCAAGCAAAAATCTGTGCGACCCTTTTGTCCTAAGAAGATTTATTAGAAGGCCAATCTATGTAAAAGGAAATGCATTGCTTTTTGTCACTGGGCCAATCAATTTTTGATTGTTTTTCCCAAAAAGAAAAAAAAATCTTGTCATAACAATGAGCGGGTTATCTCTTCGATTCTTGAAAACTGTACAATGATTCAATTCGGCTAGTTCACGACTTACAAAATGTTTGAACGAAGGCGTGATGTTAAGGCAGAGTCATGGTTTACGCCTTTCAGGTTGGGGTTACGTTGAAGCGCATTGAAGCGTGATTATGTTTCTCTCTGTGTTCGAGCCTTTTATAGAGCTGCCTGAATGAGGCGTGATGATTATGGATTGAAGGATCGTGGCTTTAAAGGTGCATAACAGGCGTGCTTTTATCATAATTCTGCATGTCAAGCAAAGTATTTGCTACCAAAATTTTAAGTCCCACATAGTACCAAAAACTCTGTTTCAATCAATCTACTTCAATCTAACTTCAAGAAAAATGTATGAATAATGAGCCAACAACCATATAATACAAAGATATTCCCAAAATTCGAACCCAGAAGTTGGAATAATTGATGCTTTGCGTTTTGATTGTGTTATCAACATCACAGATTACTTGAATATTGCACACAGGTGGTGCGTGATCATCAGACGAGTTCATGTGGAAGAAGTAAAATCAAGTAGCATATAACATCAATCGAAAAAAGGTAATTAGGACAGGAAGAAGAAGATAGATAAATCAAGAACCATGACAAGTATCCCATAACATACTTTTATCTAACTTCGCTTGACTGGATCGAAGTTGGCAACACCAATAACAGCCCCAAACAGGGCAGCAAGGACAACCCCTCCAGCTGCAATGCTGAGCAAGAAGTTCTTGAGAGATGGGGAGAGGTCAGAACCAGCTGCCTGAGCAACATCAGGAACCACCATGGAAGCTGTGAGTGCAGCTGCAGTTAGCCCAGTGATGGCCTTTTCCTTCAAAGAAGCTTCAATTTGAAGCTTGGCACTGGACTTTGATGGCTGAACGAATACAGCCTTTGATGGCCTCACTGGCAATGGCTTGAAGAAGGCATCAGAGGTTGGCGGCTGCAGCCTCTTCTGGCTTGCATTGGTCATGGGCATAGCCATTGAAACTGAGGCCATTTTTCTTGTTCTGTTCTTTCTTCTTTCTCTTTTGCAAGAATTGAAGGGAGTGGTATAAATTTTGAAGAAGTCATATTGTTTAGAAGAGTATTGAGTGGCTGGCTGGCTAGCTCGATAAAGACTTGGAGTCAGTGGAATGAGAGGTGGAAATTTGAGATTTTCTGCTTACCTGTCATAGCAGTGGCTACGTAGTAACTTGGCAACTCAGCTCTTTAGGATAGGGTTATCCATGAGGAATTTCTAACGTTATTTTGGTCTACAAGAATTTCTTAAACAACATTACATCCACCACCACGAGGGCCACAATTGGTTTTCCTCTTCTTTGAGCTCATTATATACTCGTTAGAAACTCATGACGAATGGTGCAAATGAGTTTAGTGATGTACCTATACCATACGTAGAGGAAAGATAAGAGTAGAATTTTAAACTTAGATATATAACAAAAATCAAAGGACTGAAATGAATGAATTCATAATTAAGCTGACTTAATTAGGAAACATTAGAACCTCATCTAGCAAGATTAGCTGAATTTACCCCATAAACCTAAGAATTTCATTTCAAAATACCAATGCAAGGTGTGGAAACCATGGCCGATCTCAGTTACCGATCCACTTGATAACTGTCGACCCTCTAGATAGATTTGCTCTAATGAACTAGTAATAAACTTCTCGAGATCATTTCAACCTTCAAATCGTAACATAAATGCTACCTCGAAAGGAGGACTTGATTTGATTGATGTGACAAGCGCTTCCAAACCAGAAGTTTAAAGTTTAAACCTAAGCTTAATATCCCCAAGCTACCTTGGATTAGGGAGTCAAACAACAGCTCCTACCCCCTGCTCCTCTCTATCTTATCAGCATAAATACCTCTCATCTTGCTCTCCCAAGGATAACACAATCACTCTCCACTCTCATATACTTGCCCTTCTCAAAAATAGCACTAGCTTGAGCATTGAAGTGACACCAGGGGGAAAGCCCTGCTCCAAACTCTTGCTGTGTGGCAAGTACTGAATTGGAGTGCGCCTCAGCACTACACGCCGGCACCTCGGATCCTTACTTGCACACAAGGTCCAGAAGAAAAGGTTTAACATATCTAAGCTTGCAGGGCCGCAAGCCTCAGAGAAGATTGATACGACAAGAAGCACTCGAATTACACCCTTGGGAAAACCTGGTGAGAAGTGAGAAGTGAGAAGTGAGAACTGATGCGCTCTACTTCGTTAGAATCACCCGAGTGAGAGTGACATTGACATTCGTATTGCTACAATTCCACTTTAAACAGCCCAAAACGATAATTAAGCAGTGGCCATTGCATTTCCAATTACTAAACTTATATGCTAATAAACCATAGAAATGGTAAGAATTGTACTTCTCTTTTAACTCTCTACGTCCTTTGATTTTTGAATAGCCAAAAGAGAGTCAAAGAGCTGTAGCCTTTGAGTATATGATTCGACTCATATGCCAATCTCTCATGATTTATTTGAATCTCTGATGATGGTACTAGCTAGGCACTTTAGAAGCAGCGAACCAGATCGTTGAACGCCTTAGCCTGCAGCAGCTGCCACCTCGTAGCAAGACTCCAGGGACTTAAAACTGGAAGCATTCTGAGTTAGGAACATGTATAACATGGAGTTTCCAATCGTGGTTCCACAAGAAGCTTTATATGAGATCATTCTACTGCAATAGCAGGCTACTAACAATAGATTAGTTTCGAAATACAATTCTACTCCTCCCATTTAGTCACATAAATGTGCCAGTAGAAATGTCTTGAGTTTCAGGTAAGCCATTAATCCCTCAAAATTTAGTAACTCTTCCGACATTGCTTTTAGCTCAACTGAAGACCACTAACAGCAAGAAAGTAAGCTTCTCATTTCTTCAACCACAGGTATCTGCAACATAATGAAGAACATGAAAGTATAATCAGCCCCTAGCAGAAATACATGAAAGTGAACTGCTGTTTACCCTGGAAATGTCACCTATAAGTGAACTGCTCCCTTCCAACAGGAGGTCAGAGACAAACTGATTTTTGACAAAGATGATAAGTTCATCTGCTGCTCCCTGTTATACTGATTTTGATTCAACAAGGCGAACTTCTTGCGGAAGGAGGTCATATTTGATTTTTAGCTCCTCAAAAATTCTCTTAATCTCTAGAACCAATTCAGATCTCCGCCTGTTCTTCTCCCCATAATCCTGAAAGTTCATTGTATGGTTAAAAAAAATAGCCATCTTTATCTTGTTCACATTCTCAATCTCCTTTACCACCACACTGTGATTAGGATGCCAATACGACGGGTTTTTCTCCAAATACCTAAGCACCCAAGAAAAAATAATAGGATTAGTGCACAAATAACAGAAGCAGACTAACCTAGATGCATGCGCTCTAATTTCCAAACGTCCAATATAATGCCGCTTAGTAATAATCTCCAAAAACTTTGGCAGCTTCTACAAATACTTAAATTGCTGCTTTTGATCAGCATCTTTAAGCTTAAGCAGTACAAGCTTGAACAGCTCAAAACAGCATCTAGCTTAAAACATACGATCAGCTCATTACAGGTGGTTCATAAACACCTTTGAGGCCCTTATTCATGCATTCCACCAATACAACTCATATGCTAAAAATAGAAGAAATATAAGCTTAGAAGGTGGTCAGATACAGACATAACCATGCTGGAGTAAACATGTAAAAGCCCTAAAGGAAAACCATAAGTTTCAGGGGACCAACTTGCATTCTTTTAATAAAACACTCTGGAAAAGGCATTTATATTTTTTGTGGTGCATTATTTAAGTACAGGAGAGGTGGAATAGCAGGGAAACCCCTCATTGCATCCTATACCTCCTTTAACAGCAGAAGGGCATTATACGAGTAGCATGTAGAGGTGTATGCATGTAACTGAATTCATTTCATGCACCTTCAGGCAACATAATTTAAAACCTGATGATTGCCTGCTGGATGTGTTCTAGGAAGAGCTAAGTCAATATCTTCCCACAATTAACAGCAGATGAAGGATTTTATGCACTGTTAACAGTAAATGTCTAACTACTATATGACCATTTATGGTGACTGGTGTAATTGCTGTAAAGGATATGTCTAGGATTGCACAATGCAAAACTGCACTGTCAGCCACTTAATGAAAAGAAAATCAAAGAACTGCTCTAAGGCTTCTGTGGGACATATAGGATTGTGAATTCAAACATCACAGGCCCAAAAGCATCCAAACGCATCCAGTCATGTGATTTTCATGCCATAGGAGGGCTAACATTTTTAGTAAGCTAAGCATTATTCTCCCTTTGTCACAGAAATGCACTTAGTAATTTACACTGCAATGCGTCCTGCCCAACATCTATTATAGATATCAAGATTTGGCACAAGGCAACAACATGAAATTGTTCTCTACTTCTCAATATAACTGTGCATTTGACTGCAGCTTTGACATAAAGCATCATACAAGTTCAACAGGATAATGAAATGAAGGGAGCTGTTCAGTAGAATCTAAAGTTTAAGAAGAGCTAGTTGTGGCTGCCCAGTTGCTAAGCAGAGCCAGAAGCAATACAATATTCTGAACTTTTCAAAATGAAGGTGCATAATGTTAAATAAATAATGAATTGACAAGTACTGCAAGTGAACAAAAAGGCAATATCAAACTCACTTCTTTATTTTGTCTTTTAGAGTTCCTATCAATTCCAGTGGTGTCTTGAAATCAATAGAGAACTCAAGGGAATCACCCATGTCAGGGCTTCTATAAAAATTGCTGATTGGCTTGGAAGCCAAAACAGAATTTGGATAGTATATCTTTTCATTGTCGAAGCGGAGAAAGACAGTTGTTAAGATATTCATCTCCTCTACTACCATCTGTAAGAGTTTAAGGTAAGGAAAAACATTCATAAAGAGCTCATGAGCAGAGAAAGCTAAACAGATCATCAAAGTTACCTGGACACCATCGACTACGCAGCGATCACCAACATCAAAAGGATGCATCACAAACACAAATATAATAGCTTCAAAAATAGTCTTGCAAGTATTCCCAAACATAAAAGCTACCAACACAAGCTGTGATGACAGAAAGACAAGCACTTTGGTCGTCGCTATTTCCATTAAAAGAAGCCATATGATTATTATTATGATAATTAAGATTGCCGTAACAAGCTTGCCCAACTGCTTCACAGCAGTTTTAGTGTCATTTAAAGCATGCGCCAAGGCTTTACGACCGTTATAAACTTTTACCTGTACAGCATGCAGAAAAAAGAGAAGTCAGAACATGTCTTTGTATGTGTGAGCACGAGTGAGGGCGGGGGAAGAAGGGATTTCCTCAACAATCATTACAATAGGAAAAAGTTTTACTACACAACTAGTATGACAGGTTCAAGTAGTTGGATGAATTAAGTTGCTTTCCATTGCCTTCTTTCGACCTTTTTCTGTTTAGACTATCAAATGAGATATGTTATGATACTGTTTATTAACTCAGACCATAAATTCCAGTGTGCTAAATAGGACAAATGCGAACATCAGTGGACAACAAGGAAAAGAGGCATTTGTGCTTCATATGGTTGCTGGAAAGACAGTAGGAAAAGAGTGGAGCATTTGAAATGACATTCAGATTGCATCCAGAGTTTAATCTCCATATGTAGAACTATCTATTCAACACTTAAAAAGTATTTTTCTTTAATCAACAAGTGTACCAACCAATCCAAGATTCATCATAAATCAGGAAAAAAAATGCATTTATTCCTGCAATGTTTGAGAAAGGTCCTACGTACCACCCAGTGTGTCAGAGCTTTCCTGTCAATCTGTCCAGTCTCAGCCACGTCGATCATTGGTAAGACAATATCCACCTCTTCTTTAATCATGAATCTCCTTAGATCCATCTCATCAATGTACCTTCATGGATTAACATTCCTAGCAATTAGTTGCCAAGACAAAAAATTTTCAAAGTGAAAATCAATAGATAGAGGAATAGAAAGTAAAAGCTAGAAAAGAGCATTTCTCACCTGCAACCAGGCTGAGCTACATTTCTGAAAACGTGATAGGCTGCTGCAATTGCTTCCTCTTCATTAGTAATTTCCTTGTCGGATTGCTCATTTCCTCCATCATAAACACTTTCGCCAAGGGTACCAGAGAGGGTTGTTAGACCTGTATTAGATATGACATCCACTAACATTTTCATGGTCCAAGCTGTGACCTTTTCACGTTTCATCTGATGAAGCTTATTTATATCAATAACTGCTTTTTCCTTCTTTTCCTTTCCATCTTTCCCTGCCTTTGTTCTCCTGAAGCTAAATTGACTGACGGTACTATTTTTTCTGCCAAACATTTGAGCCGACTCCATAACTGGAGGCCCAGATAGTGTTAGCAAAATGTATTGATGGAAGACTGATTCTTGAATCCTATCAAAGAAAGCATTAACATGAAAAGAAGATGCCAAAATCTTTAGCAGCAGATTCTTCAAGAGCCACAAGAATGCCCCTATGAGGAAAGTTACCATTGTCCAAGTAATGTAATCCAAAATCTTTGTGGCAAGGCGAGATCGCTCAACGCCTCTCCTGAATAGCAGAACCCAAGTGAGAAGAACCAAACTCAACCACATACAGAACTGCACACTCTTCCGCAAAGCATACACAAAATACAATACCTTCTTTCTCAACAAAAAGGCCAGCTCAATCAACAGCACAGCAAAAAGAACAAGCCACTTTGTAAATAACATGCCACTAACAGTCACCATTACAAGAGCACACCATTTCCAAATCTCCAGCCCCCAAATTGTCCACTGTCGCAGCTTATGAACAGTCAAGCTAGCTACGAAACATCCCAAAATGCAGGCAAACACAAACCATTCAATCAAAACCTTGACTTTCACTCTGTGATATCTTAATTTGTTCCGGAGACTCACTTTCTTATAAATCTCCTCATCCTCATCTGCTCCTCCAAAACCACCAGGTGATGCCATCAACGGTGTCTTGGGGGTAATTGGTACATTCCTAATAGTCTCTTTTAATGTGTTGGCATTACTAGAACCCATTTTATCATTAGGTGAAGGCTGATTAGATAAATTTCTGTAAGGTGAACTGCAACTTGGTTCAGCATGCTCTTGAATTATAGAAATATCCTCATCAAACATGTTAGTATCAACAGGGACAGATTGTTCACCAAATCTTGATTTGGGTTTCGAGTAGACAGACCTGGCAATTGATTTTCTCCTAGTGAGGGTATCAGTTGTGGGAATTTTTGGAGGCTTATTGGCGCTTGGACTATACCCAGCAGCTTCAGGGGAAGAAAAACTTACAGGCACGGCCCTTTGAGCACCTGAAGGAGAATCAACTGATGCTCTCACCGGTGAAGCACCTGGAGGTGGATTCTTAGGATCTTTTTCATCGCCAGAGATAAGCACAACCACTTCACCTGATGTTTTCTTGTTTTCTGCCATGCTGATTTCCCCACTCTGCTTAGAAGCTTTAGTATTGGCATCCATTTATTCCCCTACCAGATCAAACACGGAAATTACCAAATAGCTGAGACATTAATCATATGTTTGCCCTCCTTCATCAGCAGCATGTAAATCTCACTAGAATGTTTTCTGAAAAGCAACTGTTTTTATTCAAAATCGAGTCTTTACTTTTATCTTAAAAGAGCAGATTATTACTCCCCAAAAGAAAATGGAAGAGCCCACTTCGCACTTAATGCCAAAGGAATTAATCAAACGAAGCCCTGAAAAACAATAAAGTACTACTAGCAGACAGCATCAGAACGTATAAAAATTAAAACTTGTTTACCAACTAAACCGTCCCACATCATAAAACACAGAGAAAAAACCATTTCAGCTTGGGCACTTCAAAAAAGGCACAGTACAGCTAAGGAAAACGAAACATAATCACTAATGTCTTGAGTGATTCTCTCTTTCCTTTTGTTCTTACTGGTTTTTTGCACCCCTTTCATGGATAGTTAACGTAACATACCTGCAGGCGCCGATATATGCTTTACCAATGGAGATTTAGCAGGAGCTCATTGCCAGAAACAGAGATGCAGGTTGTTGTTCAAAGGGATTAGTATGAAGGGCATAAGGAGACTGAGGCTAGCTGAACAACAAAAAAGAAAGGAAAAGAAAAAGGAGTTCGGCAGAAAAAGAAGACTTGTGAGCTAACGAGTGATTAATGTAGTGCTTGCTTTAATATTCTTCTAGTTTAAACACGGTTTAGGGGTAGAGACTAGAGGGTAATGGATTTCTTGCTGGGGTTTTCTGAAAGGTTGGGGTTTTGAGCCGCACCGCATTCTACCTCTGGGACACAGAAGAGAGAGAGAGAGAGAGAATCCAGTTTCTTTTTTCGAGGGAAACTGGAAAAGCTGACATCTATAGTGACAGCAAGAAGAACATTTGAATCTGGGGAGGTTGGTGAACAAGGTACGACAACGTGGTCGAACATATTACCGTTGATCATGACACTGGACTGGTAGTAAAATAGTACTCCCTCCCTTTTTTTATAACTGACTTTTAAGGTTTTGCACACCAATTAAGAAAAGTTTTTCATTGTTTAAATCTATACACTACTTTCCTTTTGTACCCTCATTAATTGTCCAATTCACCCATGTTTTCTCTCACTAGAGTATTAAATGGTGCTGTTTTACTAGGCCAAAAGCAATGCAAACTAACTCCCACCAATTATGAAAAGAGAGATAAAAGGGTAAAATTGTGAAAAAATAATTAATGCTGCATAGGGATAATAAAACGACAGATAAAAGTACTTAAGAGCAAATTTCTTAAACGTCAGTTATAAAAAAAGGGAGGGAATAATTAACTACAAAAGGCGACAGTAGCTTGATGACGAATTTGTAGTAGGAGCAGTAAATTTCTTTGACCGCATTAGCATGTTCACCCACAAGAAGGCTGCGCCAATATGCTTAGAAGGGAAAGGAAAGGAAAATCCACAAGGTTAAACAAAAGCGGAGGTGCTAATTTCAAACCAAAAAGAGGGAATGAAAGAAAAACATATAAAGTCCCCATGTGTCTGGTAAATGGGTGTACAAGGCATGGATGATTATCATCGGAGTTAATAATTGAAAGAAAAATAATAAGTCCCCAATGTTCAGAAAAGATTCGAAACATTCCTTACGTTTCATTAAATGTATTCTTCGGTGCTTTACTTTGATTTCAATCTTTCCTTAGATTTCTGATTATTTTACTGACCTCCCTCTAACTTTTAAAAATTATACTTACCTTCCTTGAGATTTATTATTTTATAATATTTATGTCTAATCAATCATTAAAAAGTAATATTAGAAAAGAAAAAATAATATAATTCCACGCTCATCTATTAAATTGTTTAATTAAACAGATACCCGGCCAAACATTAAAGGAAACACTAGAATTTACTGTTTATCATCAGAGATTAAATCACATATAGTATCAAAAATAGTATATCATTCTATATATTTTACTTAACGTAAGATTCAAATTACTCTTTTCAGTTACAAACTCATTGTCAAATATGATCAATAACAAATAATCAAAAAATTCTATAACCAAAATATTATAAAGAGCGAATATGAATGCCATGAAAAGCTCAGCAACTAACTTCAATTTGTTGACAAGAATATTTATGATGTTAAAGTTTGTTTTCTGTAGTATTTTGGTTGCAAATCTTTTGATTATTTGTTGTTGATCATGTTTGATTATGGGTATATAATTAAAAAGAGTAATTTGGATATTATATTAAGTAAAAAAATATAAAATGATATATTTTTTTTTGTTCTATATATGATTTTATCCCTAATGATAAACAACAAATTTTAGTATTCTTCTTTAATGTGTGGGTTGGTATTATATTAATTAAATAATATAGTATATGAAGGGTAATGATGAAATCATATTACTGTCTCTCTTTTAATATCATATTTTAATTATTGGTTGGTCTTAGTGTTACAAGATAATTAATCTCAAGGGAGATTAGCATAATTTTTGAAACCTGGAGGGAGGCCAGTCAAATAATCAGAAACCTCTGAAATTATCCATTTAAAATAATAACTTTATGCCCCTCATAAATTTAAGTTAGCAAAATTTGATTTCGATCTAAATTTTTAATCAATTTTTAGCTTGAAATCAACACATCATTCACATGCAAATCATTTTTTATACATGAAAAGGTCAAATCCCATGTTTTTACTGGCAAAAATAAATATAGATCGAGTTAAATCTTTACTTTTTTGCAAAAAAAATGAATATAGTTCAATTCAAATCTTCCTTTTTTTGAGATAAAAGTGAATATGAATCAAGTCACTTATTTAACTGCAAATGAAATTTAAAGTTTTAGCTTTAAAACAATGACCATGTATATATGGATCACGTGATGGATTCATGATAAAAAAATAGTCGAAAATTTAGATTGGGATCAGATTTTACCTACCCAATTTTATAAGCGAGGTAAAGTATCATTTTAAAAGTGAGGGATGAAAAAATTCATTTAACGAAATGTGGATGACGTTTTTGAAAGATTTTTCCTTTGATAAACCATAATGTATATCATTCAATGAAAATGCAACCGCTAAATCTTGTTCATTATCGTTCTTCACTTATAATTTGAGTTTCAAACCGTTTAATAAAATAAAATTCATTTTACATTTAAACTAAACAAACATGGAAAAACGACTAAAGCTCATGCTCATAATAGGGTTTATCATTACGGAATAGAAAACTAAACACCTTCGTAGTAATTAGTAGCGCAACTATTTTCTTATTTATAGTGCAACATCCAACATGAATTAATTTGCTGACTCCACAGTGTTTTCTTATTTAGAGCACGGAGCTACTTGTCCGGTGGTCCTGTAACCTGTAGACCAAATTCAGTGGACCCATGGTTATACACTTGTGGGTGTAAACTGTAAAGACTCCATGAAATGTTGGGTATGAATTAAATATTCACGTTCAAAATTTGCTTGCTCGTCTTGACTTCTACTTCTAATTTAGTAAAAGTTTAGTTGAAGTTTTGAGCTTAAATTAGGCAAATGGACGTCTTTTGTGACATTAAGACAACAGTTTTTCAGGTTTAAATTGCCGCCATCCACGCTAGCTGGAACTGTCTTTGTTTAAGAACAGCTGTCGAACCTGGCGGGATTTCAAAAGTATACAAGGATCATTCTTGTTAGGAAAAAATACCATAAAGATGTCTATTTTACACCGTCAACTTGTACACTAATGAAGTTGAATGTTTGTTGCAATATCTAAATTTGAATATCATATTTTATAGCTATCAGTGTAAAAAAGATTTATCCATAGCAAAAACAAGCAATTTGACGAGCATGTTACATTTTAAGGCATTTATAACATGAATCTAATTCTATTTAAAGATTTACATATTTATATTTCATTGCATGACGTAAGCTTAAAACATCTTGCTCAAGGATTCAATAGTAAATAATATGATCTAATTCTATTTGAAGATTTACATATTTATATTTCATTGCATGACGCAAGCTTAAGCTATCTTGTTCAAGGATTCAATGGTAAATAAAAAGATTGCAACCCAAGCTCAGCTTATCTTGATGTCAAGTTTTGTTTGGATTGCATTTTTCTGAATTTTTGTAAAAAAAAAAAAAATTACTGTAACGATTTGATATATGTGAAGGGTAAAAAGGTGATCGGAAAACGTAACAAAGAAAACTTGCAATCCAAAGGCACTCTTAGCATTTACGTTAAGTCAAAACTTTTTTCTTTTTTATAAATATAAATATGAGAACTCAAATCCGAAACCCCTCATTTATAATTTATTTTTCCAAACCATCCAATCCATCAGGTCAAGTCAAAACCTACAATAAGCTTGGCCAGGGGAAAAAAAATTTCGGGCCTTAATTTTGAGGTGATTGTGATTAGGGAAAATGATGAATTGGATGGTATAGAAAAAGAGAATAAAAGTGAAAAATTTCGAAACCTCTTGTGTACACTAAAATAGAATCATCCACTTACACTAAAACGGAAAAGAAAAAGTTATTAAGGTCAAGGTAGCCCACGAAAGTCCTAATTGACCCAAGCGTCGAGAATTGATAAGAGAACATCATAATGCATAAAACAAATTCCACACGTGACATATTAAACCGGCCAAATGTACGAGATTTTTTCTTAGAGATAATATTAGTTTATTCTTGGGTGGATGTCAAAGGGGTCCCTCTGGATTCATTATCATGGGAAAAACAAAACCAAAGGCAAAAGCAAAAAAAAAAAAAAAAAAAAACTATTCGGCTACTCCATTTTAATTTTTGGACGTCTATAGGAATAATAGAACCAATAATTTAGGTACATAGAAATCTTTAGGTAACTGGGGTGATGAAAGTTTGGGGCTAGGAATCTTCAATCCTAGACAAAAGGCAGTAGATAAAAAACTCTAATGGAATCATGGATTTTGGAAGCTCAATGGGCCCATACAGTTAGTGATTCAATGATGTCAAATCTTGGGCCTTGAAAAGAGATTGCACTGAACCAATCCTGCATGGTTTAAATCTGTTACTGCAACTGTTGTTGAGGCCTCCCAATTTGAATGGATCTCTTTTTAGATACAAGTTCTTACTTGGAAAATGGAAACGATTACTACTGTTGTACTGCATTCAGCTGATTATTTGGTTCAAACTGTTGATAGTATAACAAGAAAGAGTATTTTTTTTTCTGACAAAACAAGAAAGAGTATCTTAATATTAGTTATTCATAACAAGAAAGGGTATCTTAATAGTAGCCCCTAGGTATTGATTATCTACTAATCTCTTTCTAATACTTCTGAGGATGCAAGTTATGGTTGCAAAGGAGGGTCTTATTGCTGCATCTTCATCCCAAGAATTTCGAATAAGTTCAAGAAGCTCTTTTAGTTTCTCGGCATCATGCTTTGGAAGCGCCGGTCTAAGTCCATTGTTTGCCACTTCCATGGCTATCTGTCAAGCAAAAAGAAGCAGGATGAGTAGTATTCTAATGCACTTTTCAAGAACATGCAAGAATTGAAAGGATACACTCATTGATTAGCATAGGAAATATTTGAAACTACAAGAAACTGTCTGGATGCTAATACAATTTGAATTTGGGAATTGAATTAGAAATTTTCAGTACACATAAGCTAAGAGTTTTCAACATACCCTTGAAGGGCCATAATCTGTTTCAATATATGGATGTTCACCCGTAATCAGCTCATTGAGTATCACACCATAACTATAAACATCACTCTTTTCATCATAAGGTCCACAACGGACTACCTCCGGAGCCATGTAAACATATGTACCTGAAAAATCAAAACTTCATTCAATAATAATAGTTATATCTACCAAAACTACTGATTTTCATACACGTTTCACATTGCCCTAAGGTTAAATGTTATCAACTGATTCAGTGTATAGTGAAATCAATGCCTACTACACGTATTGAAAGAATGCTACTGCATGCTTGCCTGTTTCTCCAGTGAGTGCCTTTTCGCCATCATTCAAGAACCGAGCATGGCCAAAGTCTGCAATCCTTACGTGCATGTCATCATCAAGAAAAATGTTGCTAGGCTTCAAATCACGATGGATAACCTTTGCAGGCTTCTGCTCATGAAGATACTGCATTGCTTGAGCAATCTCTAGGGCCATTTGTAGCCTCTCTTCGAGGGGCGGAAGGGGAACCATTCTTTCTTTCCTTCTGCTGCCCGGACCGTGTAACCAAATTTTGAGAGTTGTACTCAAGAATTCAGTGACTATCCAGCCATGGCTTGGGGGTTCAAGGCAAGCCCCCATCAGCTGAAGCACAAAGGGGTGGCGCTGCCTCGACAATGTCTCAACCTCTTGAACAAAGAAGCCAAGCATGTGCTCATTTGTTTCGAATAAATTGGGGAAGATACACTTCACTGCAACATCAAGTCCTCTCCATGTTCCCCTATATACATCTGCTGTCGTTCCCTGAGCTACTACTTCTTGCAGTTCAAGCTATTTTCAATGGACACTACTATTACTATCATGGCAAAGAAAAGAAAAGCAAAAATTTCCATGTTCTCTAACCTCATCGGGCTCAATGTACCATCCGAGCAATTTTGCTTGAGCAATGAGGGCAGCAAGACTGGTATGTGGATGGGGCTGCGCTGTGGACTGTGGTCCTCTGGGACTGCTAACAAGGCTGTTGATAGCATCAGGTGGGAGAAGGGATTGGGATTCTTGGGGTTTATCTTTGATATTGCCAGTAAATATGTCCAAGAAACCATTGTCTTGCGCTATTTGAAGGCAGTTCCTTAGGTAATCTCGTGTCCTCTCTAGCTGCATCTTGTACAATTTCCTTACTTCTCTTTGCTTTTGGAGTTCGGCTTCTATCGCTGCCAACTTATGAAATTTTTTTTTTTTTTTGGCAAATCAAAGAGAGTCAGAATCAGAAGAAGAAGTAAGCTTTGGTGCACATGTTTCAAGAAATAGCTGGGGAAGGGGAAGAGGAGTCTACTGTGATTAAGGAACGATAGAATTCTTTGTCCCACATCGACAGAATATAGTGGTCATGGAGCAGACAGAAGTTATATAAGGAGTCCAACGCCAACCCAGGAAAATCACGCAGCTACGCGGTGAGCACAGAGCGAACTATTCTTTCGCCTTTTACTAAAGAATACCGTGTGCTCGCCGCAATTAGTGGCATACGCCAATTTTTGGAGAGGTGCCACCCGTTTTAGGGTTGCCCTCTACACTGCTTAGTACAAGAATTCATATGAAAGAAAGGGGAGCATTTATGCCTTTGGTTGGGCCTTACTTGCTTTGGAGAAAAGGCAGCGGCATTATTTGACTTTGGGTCTCTTGCTGGGGGTTATTATTTGTGGGCTCACACACAGCAATTCGTGAGCTATAATTTGCTATAACGTTTGAGACTCGCAAGATAACCACTATACAAAACCACAACCAACAGGCAATTTTTTTTTTTTTTTTTGTCGGCACAGGGGTGTCCGGTCAAGCAACAGGCAATTGAACACCCATTTTTTATTGTATAAAAATAGCCTCTAAATCATTGTAGTAGTTTCTTTTTAAAATACGATATAAGAGATATATGGGGGTGTTTTAATAGATATTAGAACATGAAATGATCCATATGACAATTTAATAGATATTGAAATAAGAAATGGTACAATTTAATAGATATAGAAATATACCGATTTAATAGATATTGAAACAAGAAATAGTATAGATATATGACAAATTTAATAGTACACAGATATACGGCAATTTAATAGATGTTGTTGGGACGGAAAATGATTTAATAGATGTTGTTAGGATAGGAAATGATACAAGAAGTGGACCAGAAGATCCTTTACGCTTTCTTTTTGTAAATAAAAAGTCGTTTTGACATTCAAAAAATCGTTCCAAAACACCTAGTACTAGTAAAGCAACGTAACAAATTTATCACAAAACAACTTATTATCAGTTCTCTAAGCTGTTAAACCATTTACAGTTTTTCTCGATCGGTTGAAATTTTTCTTTTGCAAATTAGAACTTCAGAACAGGGTTGGATAAGTTCAAGGAAAACTATATGACGAATTCGAATTAAAATAGTAACAACATACCTGTTTCTCCAGCTGGATACTTGCAGGTGGAGGTTGTCGGTAAGAAGTGGCGGATCCCATAACCATGCAATCCCCGGCGCTTCTACAACAGCTGAAGCAACGAATGAACTTGGGCTTTCTGACCAGCTTGGGTGGTTGTGGGTGGACACTGTCGTTCATTACTGTGAACTGGTTTCGAGATCTTGCTTCCTCTCTTATGGATGGATCAAAACCACAACAGCTGGGAGCAAAGGATGAAGCTGCTGCCTTAGTTGTATCGATTCTTGGAGATCTTCAGATTTCACTTTTGTGCTTATAATGTACAGCAGTACTCATCTGTTTTCGGACTTTGTAATGAACTTTTTGTCTACTTATCAATCAGCCGATGCCCTTATTCGTTTGGATGCATTCATTTAGTCTTTTACTCTTTTGTAGTTTTGTTTCCAAGCTACAACAAAAGAAAGATATATTTAAAACCTCTCAAAACATTTGCAGGGGGGAAAATTTAAAAAAAAATTCAAGATTATAGAATCCGAGGAAAAAGTACTACTACTTATAAATTCAAGATTAAATTTGTAAAATATAAATGTAATAACGGAAACTAGATGATTCTTTTAACATGTTCTTCAATATTTAATCAACTTTTTACCTCACTAAACTATTTCCAACAAAGTGCTATAGTAATATTTGTTTCTTGAAACTCTCCCACAAAAATGCAATCCAAGTGGAGTTTTGCAAATACCAAATTAAAAGTCGATTATTATAACGTTCTAGTACAATGGAAATTTTCTTTTTGCAGGAAGGTCAAAAAAAAAAAAATGACCATCCATTGGACAAAACTCCACTTGTTTTTTCATTTAATCAGTTTAGGACAAAAGTATATTTACAGGAAGAAAAAGTGAGATTAAGTTTCTTTAATTTGTCCGGAAACAAACAAGTGGCGAATTTGTCGAAGATTTTACGTTAAAGTCTCCAGAAAGGGCATATACTCGGGAACAAAAAGGTTGGTGGAAACTTCAACAGTATGAACAATATATACTTGTATTGTATGTATCAATGTATATGCCAAAAACGCTGTATTTATAAGTTATAACTCTGTCTATTTTTTCTCCGAAATTATGCATAGAATAAAGTCTGCAATCGGACTTTTCAAGGACAAAAATGAAATATTTCTGATTTTCTCGCAAATCACTTTCAAAGAGATAAAAAAGAAATTTAAAAAAAAACATAAAAAAAGTATTAACTTTGAGAATGTTCGATTTGATTTCCGAATGATTCAAGTCTTTCATGAACGAGTCGTGCTGATACCTTAATTAATTGAAAGTGTGCAATTCAATTTAAAAATGGAATTTAATCTTCTTTTAATTCGATAATTAGTGTTTTGCATAGCAAGAAGTTACTGAAAAAGTGGTTTTTTTTTTTAATATAAGCAATCGTTTGATTGCCACGTTTCTTTTTCCATCTTACAAATCAAGGTAAATCGTTTATATCTTCATTGTTGATCTCCATAAGCTAGTTTCCCTATGTTGCCTAAATTATCAATCAGTAGGAAACAAAAACCAAATTTTGATTGAAAGTAACTAAGCAAGATTTGTTGACAGGATATTGATATCTGGAGATTTTGGGGTTCGGTTCATGCATCAAGATTGGAGCAAAAAGTAGGAACGGTTGATTTTTCCAAAGCCACAATTTTTGACTTTTGTGGCATAATCTTCATCCCACATCGATGAAGTTAGAAGTTGAGGGGAACATAACTCTCAAGCCATCCTTCCAAAGCCACCGATATGTCAGTGGGATTTGCTTTGGAAGCCTTCCCTCAACTTTTAACATCGGTGGGAGGAGGGCTCAACTTCTAACATGTTTTGGAAGGATGGCTTTTGGCATTTTTTCTATCTCATATGGGTGGGATTTGTTTTGGAAGCCTTCCCTCAACTTCTAACTTCACCGATGTGGGATGAATATTATGCCACAAAAGTCAAAAATTGTGAAAGAAACTACCAAATGAATGCATAATAAATAAAAGAGATAAGGAAAGATCGCACCCGAAAATTGATAACGGAGTTCGGTTAATTTTGCCTAATCTCCGAACACCGTCTAAGCGACCCGTTCTTAATAATTTGGGAGAAGAAATTACAAATAATTCTTTTTTTTTTGGTGTTTTATACGGTTTATTTGGGTGTATTTTCTTATTCGTGTGTATGTAATGTTTATGTATACACGGGTCTGATTGTGATAATATACCGTGCACGTAAATTCTGTCATAGGAGATTGGGTTTTAAGTGGGACCACTTGTGACCTTCCAGTCTTTTTTTGGGAATTTACTTGGTATGGTAATTCTGTCTAAGGAGATTGTTTTAACGATCTTTCCTGGGAATTACTGAATCGGTTTAATTCACTAGTTGTATTTTGAGTGGGAAATTACCCGATTTTCCCGACAGGGACTGGATTTGTTGTCACAGAAATGGCTACAAACTACAAAATCTTAAAATCATTGTAATATGCAACACGTAGGAATGTGCCCAGAACATGTTTGGTGCACCAACCTATTTTACTCCTCCTGTTATTTTTATTATTGGAATATGGTGTACCAAACAGTTATGAATTCATTTTTGAAACAAAATAATAATAATAATAATAAATATTCTTATTGTGTGACCATTTATTAAACTGTATTATCGTATGTATGTATGTATGCGTGATGCCTTTGTAATCCAGTAACCTGTTTCAGTCCATTTCTCTGATTTCCAATTTGCATTGAGATGTCATCCTAATTCTAAGAAAGACGGTCTCTTGATGATGGTGTCTTGTCTAATCAGATGCATCAGTTTTAAAAACTAGAAAGTGTTAGATCTAACACCATTTGGATTGCTATTTTTAAGAGTTTTTGTAGAAAAATATACTGTAACGATTTGATGTACACGAGGTAAAAAAGTAATTGAAAATTTTGATCATGAAAACCGTAAAAATTTTTCTTTAGAAAACTCAATCCGAACAAAATATTTGCATCAGATGCATCACACAGGTTGATCATAAAATTATTAATCTCCCTAACCTATACATTCACTTCTTTTGTAAGCAACTTATATATGCCCTTTTACCTAACAAGTTTCCTCAGTTGCACATGAATGTTCTACTCGAAATCAACAATCAACGTGCAAATAGGGCTTTCTCCAAGAACTGAGATTCAACCAACGAAGCCGCTAGCTAGCAAGATAACAACTGAAGCAAGCATGAGTTCAACCTGACGATTGAGAATATTAATAAATAGGGCAATGATCAGAGGAGTATAATCATGAATGTGTAGAAGGTTGTGGGATAAGAATAGGTTCAACCTGCAAAATTGAAGTCCAGTGGATGGTCAAACTCTACACAGGTTAAGATATGTATGTACAGAAACTCTATAAATTTTGTATCTCATGAAGCCACAAATTTCTTCTCATCATAATTGCAGCCAACTTCCCCACTTCTGCACTTCACCCACCCCATAGAGGAAGCTCAAAGGAATGATGCAAACGCAGCTTTTGATACCAACTTAGATATTAAACTGAAATTGGTGCGGAAAGAACCTTTTCGAACTCAATATAAAACACACTAAACTATTAAAAGTAGTCCTAACACTTGCTAGAATATCCTTATTCCACACTTCCCGCAACTACATAAATTGATGAACTTAGTTAAAAGTCCACCATCTAATTAAACAATTCAAGTTGTTCTTGTTCGTTTGTCTCTAATTATTTGATCCTGTTACAATTTTGACTAGAAAGATGCTTCCCCGCCCCCCAAAAAAACACAACTTATTTTGCAATTTGCATGCCCATCACGTAGTTAAATGTTCATAGGCCATGATTTTGGTGGCAAACTTACAAATGCTAGCTTTGTTTATCTTGCAGCAGTCAGAAAAAATGGACTATTTGAAAACCGGAAAAAAAAAAAGAGTGATTATATTGCAACTAATGGCCGAATTCTTGGACTCTTCACTTTTGAATGACCAAATCCCTGTTCATCAACATGCCCTCGAATCCAGTTGAGTCCTCAAAAGTCAATACAGAACTATAAAACTAAATGAAGGTATGGCGAAGAAATATAGAACAGTTGAGTACTATTCTGCACAAAGATAATTCCATCTGTTTCACTTCCTTAAATCCTTCAAGTTAAGAGCATTTCCAAAACTAACTTCAATCTAATTAGTTTGGGTAAACAACAAAAAAGCCCCCTGTGGTATAGCTATCTTACAGAAAATTTCCTATAGTTTCAAATCATACGTGTTGGTATCTCATAGTTTGAAGTAATTTGAACATTAACAGAAATCGTTAAAACAAACGGTTTTGAGTAAAATGACAGAAATGCCCTAATAATATAAGCAAAAAATAGACTAAAACAAACGATTTTTAATTCATTGGTTTCATTCACTAATAATATAAGCAAAAAGCGTCGATTTCTACAAGTTTGGAGCAAATTTGAGGAAGAATCATGGTTGTTTTATTAAGGTATGAGGGGCAAAATAGGTATTTCAGGTCAAAATTTGTCCTAAAAAACTATTTTTTGGAAGAACCACGCGCATTTCTGGCACGTTTACATCACACGGGTTAAATTTAACAATTTCCGTTGATTTTTCACTTTACTTCAAACCATGAGGTACCCATGTGTATGATTTAAACCCATAGGGGGCTTTTCTGTAAGATAACTATACCACACAGGGGACTTTTTTTGTTGTTTATCCAATTAGGTTAATGCAACTCTGTGAAGGATGCTAGGGCCTTTACCAATGTAATAGTTGTGTCTCTCACTTGTACCAAACAGGTTGCAGGCTGGTTTCTGGCTGTAAATTGCCTACTGCCTGTGCAGGATTAAAGAACATTTTCTGGTGGACTGTCCAACTATACATATGGTACAATAGTCAATAGTATTAGTAGTTGCACTTGAACTTCAAATGACTCTCTCTGCTGTTAATTTGTAGAACTAGCACCACCACTGCTACTACAGTACTACTCTTGCAGTCGATTAGGCCCATCCCATTAGGGGAGTTATGTGCATGAGAAAAAGTTTGAACTTGGAAAACTTCTTAGCAAATTTGGCATTTGGGATTCCCACAACTCCTGGAGAAATTTTCCCAGTTTTTGATGATAAGGCCTTAATCAGTGATTCATCAATTGTAACAGTAGTAACAAATCAATTGATTTCATTTAGTCTCAACAGCCGTACTACAAACCACATATGTTAGTTTCTCATTTTCTATCTCGCATTATCAGACGAGCTCAATGCACAAATTACATGCAGCTCACCCTTCTATGATCCTTGATGATGTTTCCTTAGCCCCCCACCACTTTGTTGTTGTTGGTTTTACCATACCACCCCCACCAGCCACTTCCCAATGGAAGCTTTGGCAGAAAATGGTCCCAGAAGATGTCGAATCTCGAATGAGACAATGGATTATTTTAGTCACACATTCTCCAAAAGCTTGAGTGTGATCAAAGAAAGAAAGAGAGGAGGACTGGTTTTTTTTGACCTGAAAGTAAAGATAAGTCTCCTAACAATCTCTTATAAATTTAATAACCAATCTGATAGATTTTTTGGAGCATGTGGGCACTCAATCCTCCAAATGCTACTAGAATGGAACAGACTTTTCTTGATCCTGGGGATTTGTACTGTGAGATTTAAAACTTGAAACAGCCTGATGAAGCAAAGTCTGTGGAACAAAATTTCCAAATTTCCAATTCCAAAGAGAAAAAATAACAACAGAAAAGCAAAAGCTCTCAACTTTCCCTGTTCCCATGGTCGAAGATCTCCCTTTCCTTTACCCCAAAATACCAATCCCACCTTGTGTATTGCTTCTCATTTCGATCTCGAATCTTCATTTTTTTTGCCCTCTCTTTCTTTTTCTTTTCCTCTGTTTTATCAAAAACTGTCACTCTCCTGCCCACTTGGGGATCTGCTCTCAATCACCCACCCCATTTCTCTTTTTCAGTAGCTGTCTCTGTCTTCCACCTCTGCTTTTTTACATCCCATAATTTTTTACATCATCAAATTCCAAAGAAGAAACAAAAAAATAGAACCCGCTGAAAAAATACTCCAAAAGAAGTGTATCTGATCAAAAGCATAGAAGTACTGAGCATTATTTGAATCGCAAATAACAAAAAAGCCAAACATTTACATCATCAGCAATCATTTTTCTTGATGGGGTAAATAACTAACGAATCAAGCCACTAGCAATAGCCCGATTTGTATCAAGGTGTGTGGTTTCATAGACTGGAAGTTCTTCACAAAATCTATTGTTTCCGAACAATGCCAAATGATCAATTTCAAACAAATCAGAACTCGAATCACTGGCTGCATCTTCATCATCGTCGTCATAATCTTCTTCATGATGATCTTGAATCATTCTATCAATGGCAAAGTTCTCCTTCTTGTGATTCTGATGATAGGCTTTCAAGTTATCTCTGTCTCTTTCAGCAGCTGCAGCAGCCCCTTCAGTTTTCCTCTGAACTGTTGAATTTTGTGACATTAATGGTGGCTTACCAAATCTGTCAGAATCTTGATCATACGTACTTTTGTGCCCACAAGGCCGACAGTCTTCGTCAACAATTACGCTAACAGGACAGAACCTGACCGTCCTTTTAGCACCGTTATTGAGTTTAGCCCTTGAATTTGGTGAACTCCTGCTCAAACATGATCTCGAAAATGAAGAAGCTGATGAACACGTTGAAACTGAAGAAGATACTTGACTAATGGACGAGCTCTTGTTTGATTTCTTCTTCTCAACATTTGCTTCTTCAGAACAAGCCTTTGATTTCTTGGAATGTCCATTAGTGAATAGATTGTTGATGAAGCTGGTAAGTCGGCCACCGGGGGAAATGGGCTGTTTCACTTTCTTCAAATTCGCATAGATCTTTAAGGCCCTGGATTTCGACTTGATCAGATTTTCCTCTGTTTCAACTGACTCCTGATCTCTGCTAAACATCAAAAACTCATTTTTTTGCTGTCCCCTTCGTGGTGAAACACTTGTCCTAACAAGTTTAGGCCTCGATGATGCAAAGCAAGATTTTCTAGTCTTTATCGAGGCGAAAAACTCGGTGTCTGATGATGAAAGTCCACCAGAACTAGAATCAGAGGAACTGGAACCTGAACTAAAGAAGAGAGGATCGTTGTCCAACTCTTTTCTTTGAGAAGAGACTTTCTCATGGACTTTTTTCTCCATCCATTTCTCAATCAAGCAAGCTCTTTTGAGGCTCGCCATTTCTTCATCTTCCACAATACTACTAGACTTTGCTCTGCCTCCATTGTGCTTCTTGATGGAAGTTGCATGACTTCTTTCTTTGTTTAACTTCCACTCCTCACCTTTTTCATCATATCCATCTATTGAACGGTAGATTTCATCCAGGAGGCTGGAAGAAAAAGAAGGGTTCTTGGGATTATTTCTTGATCTCTCTTCTCTCAACGATTTCTCCCAACTATACATTACTTCTATGTTGTTAAAAAACAAAAAACTCTACCTCAACTCCCAAGTTGTAAATGAGAAGAGTATAAGAAAAAAAAAAAAGGGTAGCAAGAAGAAGAAGAAGTAGAAGATGTGGATAGGCCAAAAAGAAAGCAAGCAATGACACGAAATTGTCAGCCTTTGAATTGAACTGAACCGATCTGATGAAAGGTTATGAGTTTGGAGGAAGAATGGAATGTGAATGAATGAAGAAGGCAATAGACTAATAGGAGAGAGAGAGAGAGAGAGGCTTATAGTAGATATATATAAAGGGGAAGGAAGGAAGGAAGGAGAATCATAGGCGTGCATGGTCACCCAAATGGCAGCTTGGCTTTTGGTAACGTGATCCATGTATCACTTTTACAAAAAATTTTAGCTGCTGCTGCTGCTAGTTAATCTCTACTCTCAAGACATAATATGTTGATGATGGTAAATTTGGATTGAAAAAATCATCTACATATTATTATTAAGCACCATCTAGTTAGGCCTTGATTATGATAAGCACCATCTAATTAGGCCTTGATTATGATAATAACAGAGCAAAACAAATGTTTACGTATATGGGAAAAGATTATTATTGCACCCTTGTACTTTTCCATCATGATTAACAACAGACAAAGACACAGAGTATAAAGCAGCAATACATAGTTTACACCGCAAAGCATATTGCCTCAAGTAACTTGTGTTTTTGAGTTTGTTCTTTAAAAAGTAAGTCAAAGCCAAAATGCTGCCCTAGCAGCAAATATCATGGTCATAATCTACTGTCAAGAAAGGCAAAAAAAAAAAAAATCGTCTATTTACAAAAAGTTTTTTTTTTTTGGAAGAAATTGTTGCAATTCAGTGAGTGGATGGTAATTTTAAAGGTTTAATTAATAGTGGGCCAACCTTCCTTTTTTGTATGCTTGTTTGTTGTATTCTTTAAAAAAAAAAAAAGGAGAGATAGAAAAGGAAAAAAAAATCTGCAATATGGTATTCTTTCTTTTAAAAAAAAAAATCTGCATGGGGGATTATTCCATGTAATGGTAGAAGGAGAAAAGAAGATTAATATTAATAAGGATTAATCTTTCCTACACTGATAGTTAATCTGTAATACAGTACAGTAGTCTGTTGCATGGATATGAAGAGGAAAATGTAATCGTAGAAGGAGAAAAAGATTAATAATTAACAGTTAACCAAAGTAGAAGTCTGGACAAGTGTTTAAAGTGGCAGATGGGGCAAAATGCTGGTTTTGGGGACAAAATGTTCTGTTCATGAAATTGATAGTGCAGTATAGTGGGTGGCAATTGTGGTAATGATAGTACTTGTAGGCTTGTTTGTACTAATAATCCATATTCAAACATTCTTTTGGAAAAGAAAAGTAGGGAACTTTTGAAAGTCGAGGAATGTGTAACATCAATATGAACAAATCCACATCGAATTTTCTATTGTTGATCAAAGTTAGTTAAACTTGAATAGTTTAGAATATTAGGACTCCATCTAGGATTGGAATGGGGACATGGGCCACGGTAGGTTTTTATTTTTTTCCGATAAAACGTCGTAATTTTATTAAAACCTGTATTAATGACAGAAGTTATATTATCAAATATGTACGATATCGAAGAACAAATCTGAAAAATGGATACTATATATCTGAATACCAACGTTCCCAATTGGACCATTAAAAATTTTTTTATAAACAAAAAAAAAAATCATTTCTTTAAGCAATCCTAAAATTATTGTGATTGGAGAAATTGAAAATGCCAAAAGCGGTAGGTAGTTCCATAATCACGTATTAGTCCCCCTCCATCCATGTAATTATAAATTCAATTACATATTCTTTTTTTTGAATTGTAAATGTGATTGGACGGTTTGTAATTTTGGATAGTCGATCGGCTGGTGACATTAAAAATAATTAATTCACCAATAACAAACGCAGAATTAAAAGATAGTCAAAGCATTGCACATGGATCGCACCGGCTTTGTACCCTGTTCATTTTTTCCGGTGGTCCAATTAGTAGATGAATCAATGTAAAACCTATTTTAGGCGAGTATTTTATTTTGGTCATTTGAATACCAATAGTGGAAGGAAAAATCGAGTAGCCATCTTAACCTACTTAATTAGTGAAGAGAAAAATGATGTCTACTTTTTTGGTGGGTAATTAATGTTATTTATGCCATTATAGAGTATCCACCATCAAATTGCTGTCACTTGCGCACTTGTATTGTTTGTCCTCTATTTTTTTTTGGGGTAATATACACATTACTACAAAATTATACAAAATCCTCTGCGATTTCAAAAAATATACATAACCCTGTTATGGTTTGGACTAAAGTGTCAAAGTAACGAAACTGATTCTTTGTAGTGAAAACTACAAAATTGTCGAGCTTGCCCTTGTTGAAAATCTAAAATGATTAAAGTGACCAAAATATATAAACATAATATGCATGATATTTTAACTTCTTATGATCTTGTGTTTTACCGCATAATCCCCTTATAGTTTAGAGTTTAATCGCATAAGCTTCTTACGATTTTCAAATTATGTATACAATATATAATTCTTGAGTAATGGCAGTTAGTATAAACACTTTTTGTCATCTTTTGAACTTTCGATTTTACTCCTATAAAAATTAATTTTTACCCTAATCACATTTTGCCAATGTAACTACCTACAACCATTCTAAGTATTGTAACTACCAAATTACTACAATCATATAAACCAAGATTCTTTCATGAAAATTTTATATAAAATTTTTTGTATGTAACACATTGGCATATAACTCACCTTATCACTAATAAATAATTTTCAACTTTACATAGAGGTAATTTTGACATTTTGGTTGACTCCGTTATAGAATACAAATTCCGTCATTGTGATACTTTAATCCAAACCATGAGAGAGTTATGTATAACTTTGAAACTATAGGAAGTTATGTAAAAAAAATACTAAACCACAGGAGGGGTAAAGTATAATTCACCATTTTTTTTTATGAACAATTAATAGCCGGATTTAACCCTTTAAGTCAGCTTTTGCAATGATGTTAGGAGAGCCTAAATGTTGATTGATTGCCCTGATAATGATGATGAGAATATCCATGAACACAAAAGAAATTATGAACTTCGAGGAATGGTTTTAAATGTTAACTAATACAAGCTGAAACAGTGTTTTTTTTTTTTCCCCTTCGGACATTTAGATAAAAACTGAGTTACATATCTCATGGAGGAGCCTAAGAAAGTTGACCTTCTCTAATTGAAAGTTGAAGAAACTTCGATCAGTGAAGGAGCCTAGAAAAAAGGTAAGTTGCATTCTCTTCGAGAAAATTTAAATTCAAAAGATGAAAAAGGAAAGTAATTAATGTCAGTTCGACGAAGTAAATCATTAGGTTCATATTAATCGTGGTGGAACAGAGAGGAGGAGCCTTCTAAGTTGTAACCACAAATCAATTTTGGAGACTTGGAATTAAAGAAAGTTAAAAGATAAAAAGGTGAATTATGACTCTTTTGCTCTGTTCAAATAAATGCAACTTTCATAACGATTTGATTTTTAATTTTCGAAAGTCAAGTTGCTGATATTTTGCTTTCCTTTTTGTTCATACAGACAGGGTAGAACATATGTTGAAAAAGGGAAGATAATAAAGGATTAATGATTTCAATCATGGCAGAATTTCTAGGAACAGTTGATTTCATGTTCGAAATGATTTTGGCTTCGAACTGAAGGAACGGAATAAAGTGAGAGGGTATTTTAAGGAGCTGAATCACTTTCTTCCTCCTCCTTCTTCTTCTTCTTCTTTTTTTTTTTTAAAAAAAAGTTTTTCCTTTCTGGTTACCATCAATTTGTAGTATTTTACAACCAACAGTGATACGTCATAAATCCTACTAGAATTAAAATTTAAACAAAAAATTAGAATATTTGAGTCCCAAACCATATGATCATTCCTTTAGTTTCCACAAAAAAAAAAAAAAAAATGCAGTTGGGTTCAATGCAGGATAGAACAGCTGTTAAGCATCTTGATTGGAAGAACTAAAAACCAAAATAAAATTATAGGTTTAGGTTAAAAAAAAACTAAGAAGCGTGTTTGGATAGAAGATTATTTGAAAAAATCTCTTGAAATAGCACTTTAACACTGTAGTATTTTTTTGTGATGTAATGTATGAGATTGAAAAATATTTAAAGGAGATTAGTGAACGTGTTTATAATGTAATAAAAAAATTTGTCTTTTCTAAATAATGGCTAATCCAAAGAAACACATTTTGGAAAAGGAATGTTCTGATAAACGTAAAGGACAAAAAATGACGCTTTTAGTGCTTTATGAAACTTGAACGTAAATAAACCATGTTAATTCGGGACAAGAACGGGTTGGGTGATTAGGGGAAAAGTGTAAACGGAAGATCCCACGTTCGAATAAGTGCGAGATCCCATGTTCGAGACCTCTTACACTGAAAAAAAAATTAAAAATTAAAAAGCCCATGTTAATTCACAAATGCAAAATAGTCTTAACGGAAAATAGTTGGTCTTTTCTTCAAGAAATGGATTTGAAAACAAACAAAAATCAAAAGATTCTGCAACGCATTAAATCAAATGGAAAGAAGAATAATCAAACTCTCCAGCACCACGTGGGTGACAAATTGTTGAATATCTAGGTACATGTGTGACCTGCGGGTCATCAATAAATCATTAATCTTGACATATATATTGCAGGTATGATACAATGAAACCAAGTCCACTGAAAGAATTTTCATGTCTCCATTGTCTACAGCATCCATAAAGCAGTCTAAATCATCAGAGAGACCGAAAGCGATTTGTTGGAATTGAGTTTATGAACTCACAATAATACCAGCCCAGAAACACTAGCACACCATGGAAATGGAATGGAATATGGAGCCAGGGCATGGTTGGTTTTGCCAGGTATTCTGCCTCTTGCGTCGTGGCCAAGATCACATGCTTTCCCCTTTTGGTTTAGTAATGTCCATGCTTATTGCTACATTCTACGCAAAATAATGTTAGATCCATCACTTTCTTGTTTGAACTCTTAAAAAAGAGAGGGGTCTTGGAAAAAGCTTACCAGTTGCAGTCGGGTTTGGCCATTTGGTCTCGCTAATGGCTTCCCATTCATGCAAAGCAAAGGTAAGATGGTACGTAGCAGCCATTAACCAAAAAAAAAAATGGACAGAGACTGATAAGGTGTTCGTGCAATGTACTTCACTACTCTATTAATGTTTTGAGACAAGGGGACTGCACCTGTTTTTTTAATGGATAAAGAGATTTTTCCAATATGGATTGATAGATAGTACGTAACTAGACTTTGAGTATGGCTTGAATATGGCTTGGAAGTTTCCCCTAAGTGATGGTGCCTTTGACTTTGAGTATAACAAAGATTAGGGATCCAGCGATCACCAAGAATTAGGAATTCAAGAAGTTTGTGTATGCATATTGTTAATTAAGTTGTTGTTGGATTTCAATTTCAACATGAATATACGTGACTAACTTGATACGAATACTTATACTCCCATCTTTCTATTCACATATATGAACTTTCGAAGTTCAATCATACTCAAACTTGAATTAAAAATTAAGATTTTGTCTAACAGATGTTCACTGGGCATTTGTAGTATACTTAAGTCACACAAAACCTACATTGCTTTCAAGACAAAAAAGATATTAGTCGAGTGGCCGTGAAATTCTCGATTCTTTCAAACCTTTATCGTTGGCATTCCTCTTTAATTATAAAATTTGGAATATCTATCGAACCCTCAAAAGAAAAAGTTATTGGTATTCATCCTTGGAAAATACTATCCAATATCCTTTAACGTCAGATTAGCTACTTGAAACAGCAACCAAAGCTCTCTGCATGGCCAGTTGCAATTAATGATTGGCTCTACAAATGTACTATGTCGACGAAGCGCGCTAATTATTTTCGCTTAAATAAATGGAACCATTTTTGCCCGTTCGCCGTTAATTCCCACAATTTTGGTTGACAATCAAGCTTAATAACTCTAATAATAGACAAGAGTTCTACTTTGAAAAGATTGTTCATAAGTAGGCTATAAATGCGTAGAGACAATTTCGTATTAATTGTACACATTGCAGTTGGAAATATTCCTCAAGTTTTAGTGTCTTTGGTCACGTACAGTATTAAAATTTTGCAAAAGTACAGTCAATTAGAAAAAGTATATACACGAAATTGAGGGTAATAATTATTAGTGTGTATATTTACATGATAAGTTGAGTATAATTCAAATATGTTAACGAATACTTAGAAAAACCCATTGTTTTTATTTACTCGACCACTTGGCTAGCTCAATGGCCACTAGGGAGGGACTTCAGTCCCTTTTTGGGTTAGAGGTGAGGGTTCAAATTTCACCTGCAACAAAAAAAATTCATCCTATTATCCAGCCGCAAGCTTGGAGTTGGAGACAAAATAAAAGTGTGGTTGTAATAATCAACTGTTACTTACAACCAACCTTTAACTTCTAGTGTCATATATTTGGAAGAAAAATAATAATTTCATCAAGCAAAAGAAGTATGAACATCAACTTCCATCCCAATAGCTGTAAGGATTTTTCTAATAAAGGCACCCATTAATACACTTAACATTTACCTAATCTACCTACCGTTTATACCGTATATATACACTAACAATTATTATCTTTTCTTGCATTTATACCGTTTTCCTATTTAATCTTGCCTACTCTCTCTTGTATTTATTCACTTTCGCTAATAAATTTTATATTTCTAAAAATACAACACCTAAAATATCTCTTAGTCAGACCGTAACACTAATTCAAAGCAGCCAATAAATTTTTATAAGCAGGATAGGGCTGTTTGACAAATCAACATGAAACTTTGTCGCTTTGCACTTAACATCGTTGAATCATAAGGACTCCTTGATAATCAACTAGGAACCTTGTCCCTCAAGACTTAACGTTGTTGAAGATTTGGATTCATTGACAAATCAACTTGGAAATTTGTCTCTTAACACGTAACATTGTCTACTAACCAGCCAACTTATATTTGTATATTGTCTCCAAGTACATTACTTCATGGAGGCCACAATGTTGGATGGCTCCCCCGCTGCCTTGATCAATCTCAATTGTACTTTATCCCCTGTTCATCAACACCAAATTTGTCCATCTTCTGTCTAATAAATGGCTTAGGCTTGCGAGAACAGTAATCAATCAAATTTGGCTTTTGTTGAAGGCCATGAGGAGGACGATGAAGAGAAAATTGAACAAGTTAATATAAAGCTCAAATCGAGTCAAGTCTTATAACATTTTGATATGCGTGTAGTGATCCAGTCTGCCTAAATGAAGATCTCTCATTTGAATTGAATTGCCGTCTGCATCTTTTCTGTCTTTCATTCTTTGTTATTTTTTTATATCCTCCTCTTTTCAAAATAGTTTCAAGTTTGCAATTTGAGCTTTAATTGACACTATATGTTTAAACATAACATAGAAGTTTTAAACCTATCAAAAAAAAATAAAAGATTAATTTTCTATACACTGATAATGTATACACTGTCATAATTGAATGAATACTGCATATGTTGAATTTGAATTTCAAATATAAATTTCACTTACGCGGCGTTTATTAAACCATGATAGTGTATTAACCATGACAGTGATTCTGATTCTCTCCCACAATGTAAAGCTACTAGCTGGATTCGGACACAATCTTTCATCCGCATGGTTTGCAATTGCATGCATAACATCACAAATAAATTTGCAGTTCGAATCGCGCTCTGATAAATATAAGTATTAGTCGGATTTGAAGACAATCTTTCATCTATAGAGTTTGAAATTGCATGCACAACACCATACATCAACTTCCTATTCGCGTCACACAGTAGTTAATATAACTTAATCTAAATTATCTAGACTTGGGGTCGGATTCGAGTTCAAATTTTATATTAAAAATTCATTAGGTTCGAAATTAAATTTAAGTTTGATAAAATTAAACCGAGCTCCATTCTTGACTCAATTCTGCGGGTTTGTTTGGACAGCAGATTATTTGGTCAAATATATTTGCTGACATCACCATTACAATTTCTAATATAGTTTTTTATCTTCCTAATTACCTTTTTATTTCACATATATCACATCATAAAAAATATTATAGTAATTATTTCAAATAATACCCTATCCAAACAAACCCTCGATGAGAATCAGTTTAAGGCGTACGCGGCCATGAGTTGATCCAACTTCTCATCGAGTACGGACAGAGCGTTTGGTGTTGAATAAGTAATACGTGGGACCAATGATTGGAGGAGTGTGGTTGCATCATGCACAAGGGCTCGGACTCCGACTGAGGGCCATCAGCACGTGAACCAGTCGCTCTGACACGTGTGAGTCAGAGCCCCGGAATTGATGTCTCGGCTTTAAGGTGTACCATTCCTTACATCACTCTTACCATTTATTGCTTTTGTGCCCCCAGAATTTCTCAAATCTAAAACATGCCTTTCAATCATTTATTGACACGTTTATCCCTGTCCCACCCCTTGTCGGCAAGAATTCGTGTCATCAACCTCTCAAAATTTCACCTTCACCAGCATTCTAATCCAGAATTTTCTAAACAAATTTCGCCAGGGAGTGCATGGACATCCGAACGAACCGATGGTGTTTCAATCCCTTTGAGTTCCTCCTTTGACCGTCCTTAGGTTCCCCTCTCCCTAGTATAAAGTAAGAATAGGTATAGATTAAAATTTATCGTGTCCAGAAAAAAAAAAACTCTCAAAATTCTAAATCAACACTCCTTTGGGCTATTAACCACTACAAAGGCACTTAAGGTTTTTGTGAGATGGGAGGTCTAAGAATTTTATCATGCCTCCTATCAATTGCTATTAATATGTGACTTTTTCAAATTCAATTGGTATACCTATCTAATTCAGAAGTAGTTTAGACCCCTCCAATTCCCAGTTATCCAATTGGGTTTGTTCTCTTTTCCATAGTGTAGAAGTAGAAGTAGGTGTAGGTATACGTGTAGATTATTGACATTTGATAAAAAAAAAAAATAATAATTCTCATAGTGTAGAAGTAGAAGTAGGCATAGGCGTAAATTGTTGACATTTGACAAAAAAAAAACCTATGAAAGTTCTAAACTTGAACCAAAGATGTTTGTTTATTTTCTTTTGTAGTCAAGTCGATCCAAATGCTAGTACTTAAAAGAAATTTTTTTTAATATGGTTAAGACATAAAGCTAAGTTACTTTGAGACAACGCTCTTTAAGAGTTTATTAGTGATTAGTTTGTTACCTCATTGGACTCAAGTAATTAGGATGCGTTTAATAAAATTGAAAGTTGAAATATGAATCTAAAGATTGAATACATTAAATTCCTGAATTGTTAAATAATAAATCTGATACATTTGAGCGTATATCATATTAAGTAATAAGTAAATAATTTATCACTTTTTTTTTTCAAGTTTTGCCTAGAAAATTCAGTACCATTTAATTAATCCAGACGTTCTATTTTGGTTATTAAAAGGCATCTGAACATGTTAAGATCTGAATACTGACTTAATTATCAAATAGAGCCTTAGACAAGTTTTACATTAGTTAAGCTTGATTTCAACCAAGTATCTACTAGTGTTAGGCTCATGTATGATATATTGTCGGGTAACTTTGATCTCGAATTTGAAACTTTGTCTAATCCACCAAGAAATCAAACCTAAACAAAGCATTCGCGATGATTTTTTTTACACCCTATGTTTGCACTAAACTTGATTTGCACATTACATGATCTTGAGCAATTTGGAAACCCGAAGTTTTACATATTAAGGCGAGGACATTGAATTCAAACAGATCTGGATTTAAGTTTTATCAATCATGAGTTGCATCCGCATTGTATCGCACTTTCATAAGGTATATTCATATCATTTAATACTTCCTATCACGGTAACTATTGATTAATTCCTGTGGTTTTCACTCAAAAAAAAGTGCGTTATGTATACAAAGACTAGTATATAGCTTATATAGTTATAGTAAGAGTTAATCTTATATATACTGATAGTGTATATATTATCATGGCTAAATATATGACATATAAGTAAAATTTGGATTTCACCAAACTGTATATATTGAAAGTTAATTATAACAACCTTTATCTTTTCCAGACTTTTTCCTCATTTGAACTCCACTTGCTACACTGATTCTTTTACACTTCTTCACCAAAAAGATCAATGTACTTGTTCCTTACCCAAAAATCAAATCGAAATGAAACAAAACAAACACAGGCTGTAAAGAGAGAGAGAACAATGCCAATAGGGCTGTGCATGCGTGAGTGACAAGAGATTCAAAGCGGATGGTGAAGGAAGAAGATGGTGGTGGCTTGGGGATCCCGAGGAAAATCTGCTCATGAGTGAGGGAGAGGTCACTGTTTTTGAGGATGAACGAATTGGATCTTTCTTTTTCTCTTCTTTTCTTTTCCTTCCTTTCTTTCAAAATTATCTTGGTACGAAAACAGCGAGTCTTTTGTCGACAAAAGCCGCCAACGAACGATCGCATATTGTCTTTTCCCCTCCGTTTCTGACAGCGAATTCTCTGTGTTGTTGTCCGGAGCCAAAGCACTAAGAAGCTCCACGTGCACTGCCAAGTTCTGATCCTTGCTTTGGTTTTTAAGACAGCAGTCATGCATACTGGCTTCCGACCAGATTCAACCCTGATATCAATCCACGAGACATTATGCAAATTTATATGCTACATAGAAAATCAAGCCAAGTTAGACTAAATAAGGCATCTTCTCACTCTCAAAACCAGCTAACCTCCCACAATCTTCTCCTCCTCTTAAGCACAATGTCTGCGTCATTGTCAACATAACATCTCGATTCAGTGGCTAAAAGACTTCGGGAATGAGAACTTCAGAAAGCTACTTATCTATTAAAGATGTTCGAATGAGGAAGAATCTAATTAAAAAACGGGAGATTCTTTATCAAGTCCAAGGCAAAACAACATGAAGGTTACTCGGGACAATCGAACCTAGTGATAGGATGATGTATATGGCACTTCTCAGCCAATTTGTAACTCAAATTCCTCCAAAATTTGAAGGGTCGAGGTCACCAAAATTTTTTTGTGATCACAGGTAAATAGATTTAAAAAAGAAAATGCTGCTAGCCGCCTAACAAATAGATGGGACAAGGAAGGGGGACTTGCCACAGCAAGTAAACCAATGAGCTTCCTCTGGTGGCTGCAAATACTCAGTGTTTCATATTATTCCACACAACGGTAGTACTTCTGATGATTAATGCAATTAATTATACATCAGTAGCAACTTATAATGTTCTTCAACAGATTCATTTAGAATTCAACCTGTGAACATCTACCAACTGGTAAAGGTCACCTCTCCTTTGCTTCTCCAGTGGAAGATTATTCCTACATGCAACAAATTGGATTTAAGAGAACAAAATCATTAACTAGAAACAGATGCAGATGACATTAAAATTTGAAATGTTAAAAGCATAAGCACGTGAACAGAAATCATAATGCGTAAAAGGGAAGACACTGTGTGATGTGAGTGTGGGTGGTTTTCTTTCTCCTTTTTTCGTTTGCTGGGATGGGGCAAGGGGCCTGAGAATCAACACCATTCACCTTCTGAGTTCAATTTGTGAATAGTCAATCTCTGCTACAATTATAGCTTCTTCATGTTCTGTAGTTGCTAGAACTTCTCCAAACTGCAACATAGACAAATTCATGGTTTGCTATTACTAAATCTTTCAAAATTTTCTATATACATAGACATATCAAAGTTATATTTGCGGTTGGAGCGAGGGAAGCCAGTTCAAAATTTGCAGATTAGAAGAGAATGTTTCCCTGTTGAGAAGCCACTCAACATTCCAAAAGGATGAGATAAAAGAACGAAGCCTTGACTTACTGGTCCAACAAGAGTGGAATGGCCCCAAGCCTGATATCCAGCTCCAGGATCTCGAGCTGGTGAACAAGTTGCTACATACAACTGTCATAATATTTACAGAACAATAAGAATTTAAAGATGAAATTGGTTTCATTATGTAGAACATTCAAACAAATTTCAGAGCCAACAGTCATCTATTACCAGTAAGATCGGCTGAACGAAAATAACATCCAACCATATCACTCTGTGCGTAATTCAATATCGTCTTTCTCACTCTAGCTCATTCTGATGGGCATTTCAATTTTTTAAATCCATTAGTTCTTTTGGCCCAGCTTAAGAGTAAGTGATATTCATTTTCCCCTTTTCCTTGGTCAGAATATCATCATTCACATTTCATCTAATTTGAATATTAATGATTCTATAGGGTTTTAACACATATCCCCCTAGTAAATTATACAGAGTAAAATAGGCTCGTGCACCTGCTGCTGCAGTATCAACATACTTCTTCCCAGTTTTAAACAAATTTTCATGTAGTCTGATTTGGAAATGTTAGTGAACTTGTATGGCATCTGGAGTGTGACACTAGTTATATCATCCCCACTAATGAATTTTAACCAATCTAAGGAATGAATTACTAGTATCTGAATTTGACCAGCTCATCAAATTCACTTTCAAAAATTAATGATTCTAATTTGGAGAATGTTTTTGAGGCCTTGTTCAACACTTTTGAGTGAATGAGTCCTGATAGCAAAAGAGAACTAGGGAAAATAAGCAGATAGAAATATCAAAGAAACAAAATGATTACATATACTTGTTACCTTGGTTGAGGAAAGGAATATGTCATTTTAACCTTCTTCCATTTTCAAGTTAAATGTCAACAGATCACCAAGAACAATAAAACTGATCTGGAGATTGTGGAGGATGGTCATGTATAAATTAGAAATTTAAAGGGGTTGCTTGAATACTACCAGAGAATGGTTCCTTCTTGAAAACATTTTTTTTTTTTTTGGAGTAAGTGTGAGGTCTTGAACCCAAGAACCCCTAATGAATGTCCTAACAATTAGTAGAACTAAATATTTTCCAATAAAGGAAAATGTATGAGGCAAGGAAGCATAAGAAAATATAGGGCACAGCATGTGATGACATTTGGTGCAGACTTGTGACTGAGAACAAATAATCATGATGACAGGAATTTTGATGAGAGCAGAAAATAAGGAACACAGAGACATAAGCAAAAGGTAGTACAATGTGTAGAGAAACAGTTGGAGGGAAGCATATATATGTGTATGAGAAAGATCCATGTCATCAGTATACCTGATTATCTGTGGCCCTGCAAAGAAAAGTGGAAGACACTATTTAGTATTGTTGAAGAACAGGTGAACTTCACAACAAAAAGAACTAAAAACCAGTGAAATTACTACTTAAAGAACATTTAAGAACACACAAGAAACTTATCCTTTGTCCTACTGTGCCCTGTTTTTCTTTTTTTGTTTGCTCTCTTTTCTCTGGGGGGAGGATGGGAGATTTTTGTTCACCTAAAAGAGTCAGCAGCCTGGATTTAGCAATCATGGCAAGATCTAAATTCAACTTAAGTTCATGGATTGTATCTAAGGGCAAACTATGTACGACACTAAAGCAGTATGCTTGGTCAAATAGAACAACTAAATTGCAAGGGACAAAAAGTTGAGCACATTCTATAGCAAAAATAGTAAGCAAAGGTGCAACAAGGTGACCAGGGAGGTTAAAACTACTCTAATTTAAGTGGAAAGGTTGCATTACCTAATAAGAATATCTGTTTGTGAGATGTTTTCACTTTGCATCTATGTGAAAATAATTTTGTTACAAATGAGTCATGAAGCCTCAGTTCTCTCTTACAAACGCAACATTATCTGAATAGTTTACTATCTGGGCCATGAAGATGCCAAGAACTAAATAATCCAAGCTAGCCTACCGTATTGGTGTCCAGCTGGACTCAATTCAGGATAATAAAAATCAATTGTCAAAAACAAAACTGTTACCATAGAGGAATTTATAGCCAACTATCAAAATGTATAATCACCTTGCTCTTTGGAGTAACTCCCAGTGCAATGGCCCAGTAGTTGTGTTGAATGCACCAGGATAGCAAATCAAGTGTGCTCCTGATGATTGCCAAAGGGTTATATAATAGTTAACAAAAAAAAGTGGGTATAAGGAAGAAGTCCATAAGCAATCACTAAGTATCATATCATGCCTTATATTAGAAGTGCTAATTTCTGAATCTATAGCCCTTGTCAATCTAATTTAATCCCTTTTACCAAACAATTGCATTGAAAACGATATAGTTGAGAAACCCACAAGAAAACTCAAGATTACAAGATAGTAGCCCAAGATATATCCAGTCGTCACTAGCTAGACAATATATGTCATTTACAGACTAAGAGAATAGCACAAAGGAACTAATAGCTCCAAGCCTAGCAATACTGCAGACAGCCTGAACAGATATCATGCACCAAGCCTAGTAATAACAAAGCAATACAGAACTGAAGAATTATAAACTTCCGTCTAAAGCAATAATCTTGCTGTGAAAGTATTCATGCTGATACACGACTAAACTGAAATACTTCACCACTTGAAATAGAGCTTTATATACTAATCTGGCAATTTTTAGATCCATTAGGGTCTTGCAACCTATTCTCTTCTCTGTTCACCAAAACTTACATCATGGATATCATTTTGCTACCTATTAAGATGCAGATGAAAAAGAATCAGAAAAGACATATAGACAGCACAAACCTCTTGCTGCATATAATATTGCCAATTCTTGAAATCGAATGTCATAGCAGATACCAATTCCAATCCGTCCAACCTCTGCAGGAAGTGATTAGATTAACAAATATGCAGCAGATATTATAAACATTATCAAAGAGTTCAACAGAGAATACATAAAGTATAAAACACAGATATATATATATATATATATATATATATATATATAGTCCAATATCAGATGATATTTTCCATCTTTGAGGTTACCCAAAGTTTTCTGTATTTCTTTGACTTAAATTGCCTAAAAGAAAATGAATTTTGTTGGTTTGGGACCTCAACTTGAACAAAAGAAAAGGTAACAGTACAATAGTGTAATTAGGATGCCATAACTAAAGTTCTATTCACTTTTGTCCTAGTTTTCAATTTAGTGCTTCATTTTTTCCACTATCACACTTTCCATAGATATTGATTGCTTTTGCCAGCGAAACTTGCCAAATTTACTCATAAAATAAGTAGGCAACCAGTGCCTCCATAGCAGCTTTTCAGTAATTGATGATAAGGAGTAAACTCATAAAGCATAAGGTAAAGGAAGCAGGGCTGTTGTTAGAAGTTTAGACAACAACAGCACATCTATTCTGCATACCAGTATCTACAACTGTAGGAGACTCCCCAGCAGTAAGAGTCTTTGACTCCTTGAAGGAAATTTTACCAGGAATGTCGATATCAAAAAGGTGTATCTGAGACAAGTATGATGCACATTAGAAACTTACTTCAATATGTTAAACAATTTTAATATGATTTACTGTAATTAGCTATTTCTTTTGTGATTCATAACCATAATATGATTGACTGTTAATAGAAGTTCTAGAAGCTCAAACAGAAGTTCTTCAAATTATTTGAGTTAATTCTGAAGTAGAACAAGTAGACATGAAGGACAACTTAGAGAAGGATCTAATTTGGCCAGACAATAAACATGTGCATGTGTATGAGTGAGTGTGTGTATGTGTCTTCGTGTCTGTCAGTCTGTATATACATAGATATGCTGCCTAGACAAATCCAACAAAAAGAAAAGGTCTAGATGACAATAGTCTAGAATGAGCATGTGTCATTTATTAAAGCACTTTGTCATGTCAAAGAACATCGCCATCACCAAAACAGCAGATTATCCTGAAATTTTCAAACTCCTTATCAACAAAATGTACACAGGATTTACGACCCCTTAATGACAATTCTTGAACTCAATAACAACAGATACTTTTGAATAAGAACACCAGGAGACTGATCAGACTGAAATTACTTTCCTTGGACTCACATATTAGATAACCTTAAGCAAATACAAGAAATGGAGACAAGATAAATACCTTCCTGTGTTTAGCTATCAGATTTCCATCTGTATCAAAGACACAACAAGTATTATACAATTTATCCCCGTCTCTTTCAGCAATTGATCCTCCTATTATAGTGACCTTCAGAAGACGAGCAGCTTCAGACAACATGGCTGTAGAAGGAGATTTATCAAAACCAGCACCGATGTCCTCAGCATAAACCGGAAAGCTATCATTTGAATATGGACCATTCCATATTTCCTGAAAAAGAGGGAAACATAACTTTCAGCTCATACCACTTGCAAAATTCAACAATCAAACTGAATTTCTTAGGTGGAATACTACATCAATTCTTTATGCAATAAGACAAGACATAGAAAAATTAGTTCAGTGTTGGGAAAAATGTTTTAACACCAGAGTTAATGTGGTCCTTCTCTTCTCAATTTAATAAATAAAGCCTATGTTTATAACATAAGCCAAGATGCAGTACAAACATTTAGCAAGTACAGATAAATCCACTAGATCAAAATGACTGGAATATATTTCATCTTGCTATAAGAAGAGAAACTGTTGGTCTCAATATGTTGGCCATGTTTCTGTTCCAAAATTATTTACATGCACTGATCCTCAAACCAAGAAAATACCTTTAAACTAGAGTAAAATTCCAAAAATTTTTATTGTTCAAGGAACACGCTGGAATTTCTCAAATTTCTAGCATGGAGATCCAAAAGTTTCTGTTCCAAAATTATTTACATGCACTGATCCTCAAACCAAGAAAATACCTTTAAACTATAGTTAAATTCCAAAAATTTTTATTGTTCAAGGAACACGCTGGAATTTCTCAAATTTCTAGCATGGAGATCCAAGAGTTGTTTTCATACACGAATTTTTTTCCGAGTTACGACAAATCCTTGGTTATCTTCAATGTCTAGATAACTTGAAGAATTCAAACAATATCATGCAACAAATAGAGAGAGAGAGATAAAATCTAAACCCCATAAAAAATTCAATGCTTCCAAATGTAAACAAGGTTTATCAAGTTCCCCTCCAACTATAGCCAAAACAATCGAAATTCATCTTTCCAAGCCCAATTTATTGCAAATTTCACAAGTATAATTAAATATTGAAATTGGAATGCTAACAAGTTCTTTCTAGCTATCGTTAGCAAAGACTAATCAATAACAAATTCAAACACTTGAAAAAGAAAAAAGAAAAAAAAAAGGTGAAAAGCTAATAGCAAGCATATAACTCAATTTTCACACTTCAGAATAAGTTGGGCATGAAAGAGGAAAATGGTGAAAGGGCATGAGTTTACGGGTAAAACGACGAGTTTAGCGCCTTTCTCAGCAGCCTCCTCAATGGCAGTCCGAGCATGAAGGATGTTCCTCTCCTTGTCCGGCGTCACAGCCAATTGACAGAGACCAATTTTAAACTACATTAAACAATAAAACCAATAATTTTCAATCAGAGATACATTCACCAATACATAAATTAAAACACAACAGATAATAATAGCAAATGTGAGAGAAAGCTTTTCATAATTAAAGTTGCCTTGGTGATGGGAGGGGTGGGTAACAGCAGAGCCGGGGGAACCCTAGCTTGTTCGGAGAAAGCCGCCATGGATGACGATGATTCTGATGCTGCTGCTGCTGCTGCTGTTGCTGAGAGTGTAGTAGGCGTTGACTTGAGGCAGGTGCTGCTGCTTTTAATTGTACGTTTTGGATTTAGGTGGTGAGATGGAGGACGGTGGAGAAAGGGAGTAGTAAGGCGTAGAACAGAGCGCGGAACAGACGGCCGGAGAATCAAAGACGGCGCAGCCGAATAATAACAATAAGACAAGGAGAAGAGGTAGAATGGAGACTGTTTGGGAAGAAAGAAGCAGCCACTCAAATTCATTGTTCATTTCCTTCCTTCCTTCCCCATCTCAGTATTGAGTATTCCACCTGCCTCAGCCTGGCCTTGCTAATGCCACTTCAGACTTCAAAGTCTAGTCAACTGGTCAAAGGGCAACGTCAAACTACACGATGTCGTTTGTGTTGTTTTTACAGATATCAAAAAATAAATAAATAGGGAAGAGTGCGGTATATCTTTTTAAGGAGCAAAAGACGAATTTAGTCCCCAAACAATTTTCTAAAACCAAAATAGTCTCTAAACTTTAGAATGAGTCAATTTATTAGTCCCTCAACTATTTTTACAAAGTTGAAAGAGTCCTTGAAATTTATTATAAGTCAATTTAGTCCCTGAACTATTTTACTTAAGTTGAAATAGTCCCCCACCTATATTTATGTGGGCAATTCAGTCCTTATACGACTAATCCACCTAATTTTATCAATTTTTTGCACCAATAATTAAGGGCAAAAGAGGAAATCTAGCCATAACCCTTTCTAAAACCATGGAACAAATTGATATTTTTTGAGAAATTGATAATGAAATTGAATTTTATGGAAAGCAAAAAAAAAAAGAAAAGAATTTCTTCCAACTTAGCACATTTTTTCTTTTTCTTTTTTGCATAATCTTGTTATGTTATTTTCCCCTATTTTCCATTTAATGGATTGATTTGATCCCTATGAAATTTTTTTTAGGCACCTGCTCTAATTTTTTCACCTTAAGAAGCTTTAATTTGTCTTTTTGCTCTCTATATGATTGAATTTCATTGTCCATTTTCTCACATATATATGTTTTTCTATTGTTTTAATAAGGGCAATGATTGAATATTCTATTTTGCCCCTAATTGTTAGTGTAAAAAGTTAGTAAATTGGGTGGATGAGCCATGTAAACATAGGTGAGGGACTATTTTGACTTAAGCAAAATAGTTGAAGGACTAAATTGGCTCATAATAAAGTTTAAAGACTATTTTGGTTTTGTAAAAATAGTTAAGGGACTAAATTAGGTCGTAATCAAGTTTAGGGACTATGTTGGCTTTAGTAAAATAGTTTAGGGACTAAATTAGTGGTTTGCTCTATTTTTAAGTGTGCAACTATACTTGTGTTTGTGTTTAGTGCAAATCCAAGTTTTTCTCTTTTATATAATGGGATAATTTCAGACACCTTCCTTGAGATTTTTAATAATTTTACTAAACTCTCTCAAGATTTTAAAAAGTATGCATACATTCCTTATCCACTTAAAATGATAATACTAGATATAAAATTTTAATAAGACTCTCTTAAAAAAAACCTACTGTTTCTTTTTGGTATGTGAATTATAATCATTGAGAATTGGTGCAAGAAGTGTCCATCTAACTATAATTTGCTTTATTGTTAACTGTTTCTATTAAATTGTTTAACTTTCTTTTCTTCAGAAACTAGGTTTGATTTTGAGTAGCAAACATCTATATTTTGGTGGTTCATTTATCATGGTACAAAATTTTGTAAAAAATTAGTAAGTTATTTAACAATATTTTTATTGATATTAAGGAATTACTATTGTGTACTTCATTCCATGAGTACCAGAGTAAAAGAATGACAACGATTTTTTCTTTTAGTAGCATCATTTGTGAAGCCATTTTATGTTATATGTTTTTGTTCTAGGCACAATCTAGAAAAATTCACTAGAGAAATTTGTAATTGAAGTAAATTTCAAGGATGCTTCTAAACTATATTCATTGGCAATTCATCCTCAGATAAATTTACACACAATGGCTGCATTAAGTGTTGAAATTTGTATGAAATTATTATGGTCAAAGATAATTTTAAATTATGAATTATTATGCGGTTATGTCAATAATTTCTTATATCTTTGTGTTATTTTCTATTCTTATTTTCTTTTCGTCCTTGCACTAACTTCTTGTTCTACTTAGTGAGTTTTGCAAATTGAGTATATTACAATTCTTTAATACATAAGTTAGTTTCTTTTATATTACCTTCCGTTATTTCTCATATTTCTCGCATTTTTTTTCACCTCCTTCTTAAATAGACATTACCAATTCACTATTCACCTCTTCCATACTTTTTTTCGTAACACTGGCATCCATTTCCGCGTATGAAACAGGCCTTTAAAAATCAAACCAAACATCGTCTTCCTCAACGGTACTCAACTACTTGTGCCCCAACTCCCGTTTCTTTCCATCTTTAAAACCAGAAAAAAGTTGCAGACACGATTTTTCTGCGTTTTATTGTTATCAACTAAATGTGTACTATATCTACTAATAAAATCATCATACATGGTAAACCACCAATACTTATATATCTTGGTATCTATTCCCAATTCTCGATTTTTCATTATTATTAAATGGTTTCCTTGCGCCCATTTTTGTTTCCAATTTTTGATAGGTATTAGCAAATTAAATTTGTCAAATGACAAATTGAGTGCTAATTTCATTATCAAACTAGATGGAGATGAAAATAGTGACAGTGATAAAAAATAAAAATTAAGTATAAGAAGTGGATCGGAACCAAGTATAGGTTATCATGAAAAAAAGTGTTTTTGATATATATTTATAATTGCATTGTGTTTCTATTTTTGATTTACAATTATTGATATTATTCCTATACAGAGAATTTGATTGATTTTAGACTCTGTGCCAATAGAGTATATTGGATATTGATATTAGATTATTTTATGCAATCCAATAATCATGGAATTAAAATTTAGGATATTGATGAATATTGTAGTATATTAAGTAAAATCTGATATTGTTATGAGATTGTAGGTAAGTTTTTGGGTATATGAGGTAGCGTTTATAGTTGATACAATGGTCTGCATCAGAAATTTTAGATAAAAGATTAACATTAGAACAAAGATAAGCATTTATTTAATGGTAATTTGGATGTTGATGAGTAGGTAATAGTTGTAGGAAATAAAGATAAATGAAATAGAAACTGTGAACCATTTTTTTCCTTTACATTTTTGTTGTGAATTATAACTCAAGGGCATTATATAAATTTTGAAAAAAAGTATAACCTTTTGGGTCTAGAATGTTACTTAAATAGTGAAAATAGGGGAGGTAAGTGTATTTTTAGAATTTAAGGGGAGCTTTCTGCAATTGTTAAAAACCTCAGGGAGGTATGTGAAATTAACCCATTTAAAAATCAAACCAAACGTCGTCATCCTCTCAACGGTACTCAACCGCCTGTACTGCAACTCCCGCTTCTCTCCATCTTTAAAACCAGAACAAATTACAGACACAAGATTTTTCTGCGCTTTGTTTTCCTTCTTGTTGCGGCGCTTGGTCTCCACCAAGCGTCGCCAACAAATAATCATCATGGCGAAAAAAGAAATGGAAAATAAGCACTGTTCCATTGTTCCCTACCATGACCCGACCGATGATCCATCCAGTGCAGACCAAATCCTAATGTTTAACAATGAAACTCCTTGTCTGGGATTAGCCGAATTTCCTGAAATTGCAGAGCCCAGTTCTCGCCATCCTATGTTATTCCCTCAATCTCAACCTCAGGGAGTTGGTATCGATAACATTTTGGATCCTAATGATCCCCTCTCTGATCCATTCATATGGGAGGTGATTAACAGTGAGTCCACTGGAGGCAATGCAGCAGCAGGGAACTGTGAGGCGGGTTCTTCCGGAATTCATGGAGAAAGGATTATTGGCCAAGGAAATAACTCGTGCGATTTTAGTGGTGCCATGCCTCCCCAGACTAGTTCTGGTTTTGGGGATCCAATGCAACTGTCAGTTTGGCCTGTTCCTCCCTCTCCGTATAACTGTTCTTGCTGTCATATACTTAGGGAAATTATTCACATCAATGGTGAGCTTCTGCCAAATCCTGCCACTGTTCCTTCTTTTTTCGTTGGGCCAGTTGTAGTTTTATCGAAGTTTTAATGGAGGATAGTTCGATTTACGTTTTTCACATTGGTTTTTTTTTTTTTTTTTGATAGGTACACAAGTATCAAATTTTGAGATTCATGGACGACTGGGAGTTATCAGTCATGGAGTTCTTGATACATATGAAATGGACTGGTCTACTCGAAACCATCAGTATCGGATGTTCGAGTAAGTGATATGAAACTTATCCAGCAATTTTTCACTTTTCTGCCTTGCTTATAGTGTAGTCCTTTTCATATTCAACTAACTAACTTATTTGCTCTTTATATCTGATCCTTCAGCTTTTGCAAGGAAAGCATAGACAGTGTGAAAAATTTCTTAGTTCAGTATTGCCAAGAACGCAAGCGGGAAGGCTACACAATGATACAAGATCCACTATCAGTTTTCTATGAGGCCTTGTGTGTTGGATTTAATGAGAAACAGAACCATGATGACCTTTTTCTCCAACCATCTTCAGTGTTCTCAGGTTATTTAACTTCTCTTTTTGCTTGATAGACTTTAAGAAACCTGCCAGGATGATTAAGAGTTACCCCATGAATTGGTCCAATATACTGTCTATAGAGCTGCATGAGACTGTGTTGTGTCCACTGATGAACTTTTTCTAATAGGCGGTTCTCAAACGGATATTGGTCAGATGAACCAACAAGACATTGCAAGTCTACAAAAGCCAGAGAACTATGGATCAAGACTTGCTAGGAATGACAGGCAAGAAATTCTTACCCAAGACAAGGGAGAAGAGGGCGGTAGACAACCTTCTAAGAGCTCACTTGCCGCACAGGTTAGTTGTACTCGTCTTGGACATCTGTAGCACATTCCTGACTATAGTGTTATGGGAATTAATTGTAGAATATGGCTTTATCCCTCAATCTTTCTTCTGATTAATTTGTCATTTGTGCTGCTGAGTAGAGCAGAGGGAAAGGACAGGCAAGATGAAATTGAAAGATTTCTCAGATTTTTTCCATCTTCCCATAACTGTTGCAGCTAGAAAATTGAAAGTCTGCCCTACTGTGATCAAGAAGAAATGCAGGCAGGGTGGATTGTCAAGGTGGCCATACAGAAAGGTCTCTGTCCACGATCTTGTGTGTGCCTACTTACATGCACTCATTTGCGTGTGTGTGTGTTTGTTTGTTATGCTGCTCCATTCTTGTGGTTATTTTCGCTTTCCTACCTTCCTCTTCATATCTACCTCATTTTGTCTCCTTTCTCTTCTTCTTGTCACACATAAATTACATAATTCATCTGTCTGTTTGTGTGTGTGCGCGTCATTGTTTCAGATAAAAGGCATCAAGAGAAAAATATCAATGAAACAACAGAGTTTAACCGCTGCTACTGCTGAAGAAAGAGCTCAAGTTTTGGCAGAAATACAGGTGCTTGAGCAAAAGCTGGAAAACATTTTTGCAGAACTCAGTACGTGAAGGTGAAAGTCACCAATGTAATAAAACTCCTACAGTTTTTAGGAAATTTTGGGCTCGATAATTAGAGATCTAAGAAGAGCCTTCTGTTTTCCATTTGAAAAAGGAAATCCAAATGTGCATAATAGAGTTGGATTCGTATGTTAATTCTGTAATGAGTATGACTCATAAAAAATACTATGTAACGAGTATGTATCAATGGCACCTCGCTAGCTGGGTAAATGGAGGATCAAATTGTAGATAGATGTTCTCGATATCCCTTAAAAGGTACAACAATTTTGTACCTTGCAGTATATATATTTCATAAGGATGTTATATTGCTTTTGCAACAAGTCAGAGAGTCTTCTATCTGAATCCTGAGCTATCTGTGGTGTGTATCCATATATCAGTTAATGACTCAGATGATTATTTATCTGAAAGGCGTGAGACTGCTTCTTCTTCTTCTTCTTCTTCTTCTTTTTTCCAATTACAATGACTCCATCTAATACAAGATGAAGGCATTGATGAATAAAAATAAACGGGAAGTGCTTGCAGGAGATTAGGAGCACAAGAAATGTGCTCCTTTGTTGGAGCACTCTCTTAAATCAAGGTCATTTTGCCGTATAATATTGTTTACTAACCTTAGTAACAAGAAACCTGAAAGCTCTGTCTTAGGTCAATCAATGCCATTCTCCCATAAAATAATGGTTGCTAAGCTTAGTAACAAGAAATGTGAAAGCCAGCTAATAAGTAGAAAGCAAAAACATTGTTAACATCTAATGGTAGGGATGACACAGCATTTAAAGGAAATCTTTTAAGATTTTAAACTTCAGATGCCATAGTGCCGACTATGATGCCAAATGTACGTAGCATCAAACCAAGATCATTTTACGATAAACCTAAACGTTGAGTACTATAAATTCACTTTGATTTGTCCGTATTATGCTTAATCTATGGCATCTCAGAGTTACTACATATTTGGAAGAGTATAGTATAAATTTGTCGGACTCTTTGAAGAAGAGCTAACATTGCTCAATTTTAAGGCCGAAGTAAAATGGGCAGTGATCAGAGAGTGGTTTGTGTGAAGAAAGTGAAGCAAAAAGTGGCAGAAGAATGGGACGAGAGCATGCCATTGCCTGGAGACATTATAGAAGGCATAGCGGCAGGTGCTGCTGCTAACACATTCATACCAGCCAAGGCAAGGTCAGTACTTAGTTCACAACTTGGAAGCTTTAGTCGACAGACTGAAGTGATTTGGTTGAAGGTGAGGAGAGGGGATAGCGTACTCAAGCTCCAAGCATGTGTGGTGAAAAAGGGATGTTCAAAGTTGCAAAGGAGGTTTACCATTAGAGCAGCCTCTGATGAGAGGCATGTTGTGGGTTTAGCAGATTTAACTCATGAACAATGTACTGCACTCCAAGGTACGTGATATTTTTCTCTCTAGAAGCCAATTGTACAGTTAACTTTCTCAGATAATCAAGTGATGCATAGATCAGAAAACTTCAGCTACAGTTCCCATCTGATTCTGAAAAGTTTATCGTAGCTAATGACATGTCTGTTCTGATGCTGGTCCTATCTAGAACCACTTTCCAATAGGTAAAGGCTGATTAGGTCACCACCTAGGTTCAGCTTCTTGCCTTCTCCTACCCCTTTTGCAGGGCCAAACTACAATATCCATATAGGTTGGCTACAGTAGGGAACGTTATGCATTTCATGTATGATTGTAGCCCCCAAATTACTTGCATTTTGTATGAAGTGAAATTTAAGAAACTATGCAGTAACATGTCAACTTGATACAGAAATGAGTAGGAAGATTGTGACTATGGACTCCAGGGGATTCAATAAAGAAGCGATAAAGTATGACTGGAAAATGAAAGTTGGGACCTATATTCCGGATGAGGGGTCTACAGTTATTAGTTCCATTCTTTTCATGCCTCTGGAGAAAGAGCACAACATTGAAGCCACCACAACGAGAACCATGGCCTGGTTTTCAGCAGCTGTTTCTTCAGGGGCTCCGCTTGTGTTTGTTAACATTCAAACAGAGCAAATTACCAACTCGGTATTGTTCTTGTCTACTCACATCCTTAATTTAGCAGCTTGCTTCACCCAATTCACTCTTCCACGAGAACGTATAAAATTACCCACATGCCTCATCCTTCTAATTAATACTAATGCACTTGTTGCTTTAAGCTTCGAATTCCCCAAAGGAACTTTGGAACTAATCTGAACCCTCTATATTTTCTGTTTTCCTTTCAAAGAAGAGAAGTAACATCCCGGCAAAAGAGAGTGCAAGGATCAGGCAACAGAAATACACTACAGATGTCCAAAGATTGCAAGGTATCAGATTATGGTTTCTCCCAGGCGTTGCAGAGGTGTCATTCAAGTTGGCACCTGAAAATGGAGAAACCAGATTCGGAATGAACATCAGCAGAATTGATGAGGTGACAGAAAAATCATCCCTTACAGTTGATAAATATCAGCAGTCTTCTGTCAGGATCAAAACCAGGGATTAGACAAAAGTCCTTGACAGACCTACAATGAACTACTTTGACAAAATTTTCATTTCTTAATTAAGCTGCTAATTTACTCATGCTGTTGTTCATTCCAGGGTTTCGTCTATGTCCATTCTGTAACAAAAGAAACAGCCGCTGAACGTGCTGGTCTCGGGGACTTACTTGAGCAAGCAAACAAAACTGGTCATCTGGTCGTGATCTCGCGGTTAGAAGGAAGGAGCCTCATGCCTTCAACAGTCAGCTCTGACGGTCTAATACATTGTGGTGACAATGCTGAAATTAAGGATACACTCACTTCAGCAATTGAAGAATTGGATAGCATCCGGATTCATATCATGTCCTGGCCCAATAACATGATTCACCAAGCTCCACAACCACTTGATGTTTCTACTCTTAGGCCTCCACAGTACTAATATTACACCAAGTCAGCACTTCTCACTCAGTCTGGACCAACAATGGATTGTACTTGACCAAAAAATTCTCAGGAAGATGCAAGTTTTCTGATTAATGCTTGCCAGTTGCCAGCACAAAATATGCAACTTATACCGAAAGTTAGCTTTTCAGATCATGTTGATATTCGTAATGATTCATTAATTGAACAGATATTCATCTACAGGAATCCAAACAAAGAATTATGTTGAGCTAAGAAACCATTGCAACTTTGCCAACTTAAATTATTAAGCACCTAAACATTGACAAAACTATCCGTCTTTCAATTGTATAATGCAAACCTGGAGCCTTATGTTTGTTCATCTGGATATGAGATTACTTGAATGAAAGAGTCAACTATAAAAATTCCCATGAAACAAGCACCTTCTTGTTACAATACAAAATTAGTAGTACGGAAGGCAACATATAAACAAGAATTCAGGTTTTCTACTGGAATTTGGAAAGTACTATATATTTGACCATTTTGAGGGCCTAGAAGCAATTAAACGTCCTAATTTCCTGGCCTGAGAAACTCAGGCAAGGAGCCAATTTTTCAAGCGCTAAACGGCAACCGGGCTGCTGCCGATGCCAGAGAAGAGCTGAGCCGCTAGCAATGGCCACAGTCGCCAATTCTCACCTCTCAAAACGCCTGTCACCGCTAGTCCCTGAATCCCGTTGGCTGGTCAACACCATAACCTCAATCCTCCAGAAAACGGAATACCCAGAGACGGAGCTCCCCGATATTCTCAGCCAATTCTCACCCCATTTGACGCCCAAATTAGTCATCCAAGTTATTAACAACCAAACAACCCCTTACCATTCTCTTTACTTCTTCAACTGGGCTGCTAACTTAAACCCCAACCCCAGTAATTACTTCCACACACACCATTGCTACATTGCCATTGCTGACAAGCTAATATCCCATAGATTATTTTCTTTGGCAACTAGATTACTTGAATCCCACGACAGATATTCTGATTTTATGGTGGGGAAATTTATCAAAGCTCATGGGGATTTAGGCCATTTAAATTGGGCTGTTAAGCTTTTTCATCATGTAAAAGAGAGAGAATTTGGGGACTGCTTGTTTTCATATAATGCAGTCTTAGGCGTTTTGGTTAAGGCTAAGAGGGTTAGCTTGGCCTGGGGATTCTTCGGGATGATGATTAAAGAGGCTGTTGTAAAGCCTGATGTTTCCACATATACAACAATGATTAGGGGGTTTTGTCAAGTAGGCATGATTGAGCATGCCGAGAAGGTGTTTGATGAAATGTCCCGAATGGGGTGTGAGAGAAATTTGTTTACTTACAATACTATGGTTCATGGGTTCTGTAAGAAAGGTCTAATGGAAAATGCTCGAAGCATTGTAGATAAAATGGTTGAGAGTAGGGTTTATTTGCCTGATATGGTTACTTTTACCACATTGATTGATGGGTTTTGTAGGATAGGGAATACAGACGAGGCCATGAGGTGGTTTGATGAGATGGGGAAGAGGAATGTCAGGCCTAATGTGTCGACCTATAATGCTCTGATCAATGGATTGTGTTTGAATGGAATGGTTGACGAGGCCAAGAAGATGCAGACTAGGATGAGACTTAGTGGAGTGAAGGATAATGTAACGACTCAAACGAGTTTGCTGAAGGGATATTGTGCTGCAGGGCGATCGAATGAGGCTATTCAACATTTCAGGGAGATGGTTGGTTCTGGTTTGGAGCTTGATCAGAAATCATATGCAGTTATTGTAAATGAGCATTGCAAGTTGAAAATGCCAGATAAGGCTATTGCTCTATTAAGGGAAATGAGGGTGAAAGGCATTAGTCCACCTATGTATGGTTATAATGCTGTACTTAGGAGTCTTGTAGAGCTGGGTGAGCTTGATAAAGCCGTACTTCTTTTGAAACAGATGCCACAGATGGGTTGCCATCCAAATTTTTTATCATATAGTGCAGTGATTTGTGGCCTGGTAAGGGCTACAGGAAGGATGCAAGATGTATGGATGCTAGTTAACAACATGCTTCAGGATGGTAATAGGCTCGATACCACTTTATACAATTGCTTAATTTGGGGATTTTGCGAGGATGGAAATGTGGAAATGGCTATGAACTTTTTCTTGAAAATGATTGATGAGAGATATTTGATTAATCTTGAATGCTTTGAAGTGTTTGTCAAGAAACTGGTCGCTGAAGGAAAGTTATTTGAGATTGAAAAGCTTTTTGAGCAGATGAGAAAATGCTGCCCAATGAAGGAGATCCACAGTTATCAAAAGGTTCTAGATGAGGTTTTAAGGTGAAAAAGAAGCTAAGTGATGAAGTTATCGAGTCTGTCAATTCTTTGCTGCAATGTAGTGTGAAGAATTGTTGGAACAAGGGTACTCATACGAGACTCATTTCTTCCTTCAAGCTCCCACTTGGAATGTGGCTGTAAAATAATCTATAGAACACCCTTCCTACCAAGGTTTCAAATTGGCAAATTTCTCATCTACTCAGTATGAACTGTGACCTGTTACTACACTCGGTACATAACTAGGAAGCAAGAGCCTTATTCTTGTAAGTATATTCCATCAGACATTTCCTTTTGAATATCTTCAGTTGCGGTATGTGGAAGGAATTTCAAAGTACAACGAGAAGATCTTTGAGGGCCTCTGCCTGCAAGCATGCTGCTGCCTAGCATTATAATGGCTCCTCACCCAAGTGCTTCTGAACCAGATGCAGCCGAAAGCCTGGAACGCAGAAATTCTTACCTAGTAGTTTTGAGCAAGACTTGTGCTCTAATCTGTCTTATGCCCAATCTATCTGCTATACACAAGCCAAAAATGCTTTTCTGCACTTCATGGAGACCTCCACGGAGATCAAGGAGCTCTTTGCGCTCCTGGTTTCGCGACAACCTCTTCAATCTTGGGTACAATTAAGAAAATGCTGATACTGATTGAGGGTATTTCACCATCCTTCACGAGTTGTTTATCTGGTGCTGCGTTTCCAAGTGTTTTCAATCTGCATAGAGTGGCAATTTTCAAGCTCTGTTCTAAATTTGCCTGGCCTGTAACTTTTGACTGAAGTCATTGATTATCCTTGTGATATTGCCTGGGCTCTCCTAAATAATTTCTGACTGAAAGATGACAGACTACTTTCAACAGATCCCATATTTTTTGATTAATTTTCTACAATTTCTTGGCGACTGGCATAAGCGATAATTGAGCATGTCAAACTTTGATGGATTACCTAGCCTTCCCCTGAATAATTCTGGAGTCTAGCTAATACTACTGGTTCATCATGCCCTGGATTGACCAACAGTTGGATCATTGTTCGTTATCATTACTTAAAAAGTTGATGTTCTATTTGCAAATCTTTTGTCCACACGACAACAAAGAAGTTGGAGCTATATGATGTTTCCTAGATTGAGGAAACACAGCCGGAATTGTTTCTATTGTATCCCAGGAAAATAAAACAAAAATCATACTTGGTGGTGTGCACAAAACAAAGCTTAGTAAATATCCATTCCATGGGGCCTAACTGGGTTGAGGAGAAAATCTTCTTAAAACTTTGATTTTGTGATTGTCCTTGGATGATTCCAAACAAATTGACTGCAAATACCTAAATGAATTTGTCGTCAAGAAAACGTCGTCCACCTATGATTGAAACCATAAATGGGTAAAGAATTCTTGAGATTGGAAGGTTTCAACCACTAAGGCTTTTCTCCAATTAAAATAGATTATCCTTTGCGTCAGTGATGTGAACTTCAATTATTAGTTTTATGTGGATTCGATCTGGCGGTTACCAAGAATACCAGTAGAGGACAATATTAGCTATGTCAAAAATGAATTTTGTTCATCTGGGCACTCTGGCAGGTTGATAAGATCATGTTTGGACTGTGGACTACTTTTGTCATTTGCTGCATTAGTTTTATCAAAGTTGTACCATTAACTTAAACTAATGCAGAAATGACCTGTTTAAGCTTAGTTCCATTGTGCTTCTCAACCAAGAGGCATTAGCCTCAAAAGCCAAGTCTAAAAGGCTACAGAAACAAAGAAAAGAAGGATAGAGAGAGAGATATATATATATATATATATATTTTTTTTTGAATAACTTGTTAGACTTAATCCTTGTTTGAATTGCGAGTTTTTGCAGAAATGTTCTTTCTGACATTTTTTTTAATTATTTTTTTTTATTTCACACATATTACATCGTTATTTTTTTATGTATATAAAATTTCTAAAAACTTGCAATCCAGACGGGGTTTTAATTATTTTCCTTTTTTTTCCTAGCAAGAGGGAATAACGGTCCAACTTGAGTGAGAATTTTAAATTTATTGATTTGGACTAATTAAGAACCAAATTAATGAATCCATTTTGAAATGTTGAATCTAAAAATCACAATTCACGAAACTTGTACGATGATCCCAGCAAAGCGTTACATGCCTTTGAATGCAATGCAATGAGACCGGAAAAAAAAAAAAAATTCGAATGAGCTTCTTCTATTTGGCATGGCATCATCATTCTGGCCCCTTAGTCCAAGCACAAAATTATTGTTCCCAAATCATTTTGTAACTTAACTTTTTTGTAAAACCTGACGAAGCATTGTTTCCCTGCAAACTCAACACTTTCGTCTCCTTCTTGTAGTCCAACAATGCAACCTTTTGTCCATTCAAAAAAAGATCATATTTCCATGTAAAAAGACCCTTTCCTATGTTGCCCCCCCCGGGGGGGGGGGGGGGGGGATAATGGTAGTGGGTATTTATTTAAACTTCCTTTGGAGTGAACGTGGACCTATTTGATGTTTAACCCCTTTAAGATACTACTAAACTGGGAGCAAGTGATGTAATTGGCGCACTTCAGACCTTTCTAACACAAGGGGCACTTTTTCCCTTTTACCAGAAATGAGTTATCTTCTTCTTTCTTTCTTTTTTTTGGGTGAAAATTCAATTGGTAACATTACCAGAAATGAGTGTATGAAGGCCGATTTTATGGACCAAAGGCAGGAGCAGTCAACGGAGAAATCATTCGGATCGATATTGTATATTTTGCACAAGATGTAACTTAGTTTACACATGATATAACTCATTTTGCACAATATATAACTATAGAACAAAATTTTATGAATCCCACACATAATGTGTAAAATAATGTACAAGATGAACGGTTACTTGCCCTATTTCCCGATATTTTTTTTTTTTTGGATCAAATTTTAGCTATCAACCTTCTGGAACGGTTGCTTGCCTCATTTCCCGATTTTATGTCAACTCCAAATCCCTCCTTCCAAGTATGTGCCAAAATCATTTGTCCCCTCCTCATCATGTTTTAGTTTTAGTTACATCAAAGTACTCATTTTTGCTAATCATCATGTTTCAGTCACATCAAAGTACTCATTTTTGTCGATTATACTCCAATGTTGCCCAAAACACTCTGAAATTGTCTTCGACCAAATATCTACATTCCATTTTTGCATCATGCCGAAATATAATTAACCCTCTGTTCTCAAATATCTCATTTATCAAAGATGCTTTTTTAAACAGTTGTACCTTTTTATTTTTATTCTTTTCTTTCAACAGTCAATAATAGTCTATTTTAGACTTATTTCTACTTCTACTTTAACCTATTTTAGGGGGGACTCAACTAGACCTATGGGGGGATTGACAGAGACTAAACCACCATCAGATTAGACGGGTGCACTACACACCGATTTGGATTTGAAGAGCCACATATTGTGACATTTGGTGGTTGCCTCCCACCCCACCAAACCTTAAAAGTTTGATGGTGGCTAGCAGTCCAAAGGTCGGTGATTTTTTATTTTTATTCATCAAAGGTAGTTTTTATTTTTATTAGAGGGGGTCTTTTCAAATAGAAGCACAAAGGGTATGGGGATAAGGATCCTGCGGTTAGAGGGTTGGTTTTAGCAATTATTTTGGGAGGTGTAAGAAGAAAAACAGTTAGTTTGCAAAAAAGAGTTAGAAAGATGGATTTGAATATATATTTAAAAAAAAGAGTCAAGATTGTTCGTATAAATTGCAAAAGTAGCTTATTAAATAGGGCATAAATGACATTTTGATTGGATGTATCGCAAATGACGTTAGTTTTGAGAAAGATTAAATGTTTATAAGGTTGGACTAATGTAATTGGTACACAAGGGAATATTTTAGAGTACAACTTCACATTATTTCTATCACATCTCCTTCTTTTTTATGTTTCGCTATTTTATGATGCACAATATTATATATAATGAGAGTGGAGTTGGCCACCATCTTTAGTGTGTCATCAAAAAGTTACCACTTAATGTGGCTTTACTTAAGATCCATGTGGGTGCTTTGCATCCGCATGGTCCGATGGTGGTTTAGTCCCCATCAGTTTTCCGTGACCCTGTTGGGTCACTCTCCTAGTATAGAGTATATTAGAATTAGGAGTAGGTGTAGATGTAGATGATAACAAGTGACAAAAAAAAAAGAGATACTTAATCCAAATTTTACAAGATAAATCAACATTAATAAAACTTTATTCAGTTAAAAAAGAAGAATACAAGTGCCAAATTGTAGGGGTGTGCATTCGGTGCAAATTCGGTAATTCGGTGCACTGAATTCGGTGAATTCGGTTATTCTACCTGTAAAAATTTAAACCGTTTTCAATTCCGAATTGGGCATAACCGAATTCATTCCGCAACCGATTTCAAATTCGAAAACGGTAATGAATTCGGTTAAACCGAATTCATCTATGATTTATAAATTATTACTGATTTGATCCCTAAATTTATTCATAATTGAACACATTACTTATGTTCTAATCATTTTGTGGTTTAATTGGCATTTATTTGATCACTTATACCTAGAATCCTTAGTCTATGATTTAAGAAACACATAAAAAGTGATTAATTTAAACTAAAATAAACCTTAGACTATACAATGATTGGTGATAATTTATGAATTTATAATTTACAATGATTAATTATAAGCAATATTAGTTAGTAGTTACAATGAATTTATAATTTACACTGATTAATAATAAGTAATATTAGTTACAAACTTACAAATTACAATGATTAGTGATAAGTTATATTAGTTACAAACTTATAATTTATTTCAAATCAAAATAAAAACTTATTTACTTACACATGTTATTGTGAAAGTCAATACACTAATACATTGATTTGCAATTCACATACATTCACTTACAGTCTTACACTGCTTAGTTGTCTTGTCTATACTTAAAGCCTTAAGATTAGTAAATAGATAATATGAATTTTAACTTATTTGATAACTTATGCCTAAAATCATTAGTCTATGATTTAAGCAACACATAAAAAGTGATTAATTTAAACTAGAATAAACCTTAGACTGTACAATGATTAGTGATAATTTATGAATTTATAATTTACAATGATTAATAATAAGTAATATTAGTTACAAACTTACAAATTACAATGAGTAGTGATAAGTTATATTACTTACAAATTTATAATTTATTTGAAATCAAAATAAAACTTATTTACTTACATATATTATTGTGAAAGTCAATACACTAGTACATTGATTTGCAATTCATATGCATTCACTTACACTGCTAACTACTTAGTTGTCTTATCTATACTTAAAGTCTTAAGAATTAAGATTAGTGAATAGATAATATGAATTTTTATGTTAAATATGTAGAGTACACTAATACTTGCAAGTTAGAGATTACGCATTCAAATATTCAATAATTCAAACATGAATGATGTATCAAATTACCAATATCTAAATTTAATTACTAATTATGTTAATTGTTTAATATTTAGTATTATACATATATGTGTTAATTATTATCTAATTCTAGTCATGTTACTCATGTATAAAATAATAAGTATTATAGTTATCTTATATTGTTATGTATTACTATATATTGGTATTATTATAGTCATATAACAATTAACAAATACTAAAATAATATATTGTACATTATTATATATTATTATTATTATAAGTACATGATATGATGATAAATTGATAATACCATATACTAATTATTATTAATAGCATTTACCTATATAATATAATAAAGTATTAGTAGTATATACTAATACTAAATAGCATTTATCTATATATTATATAATTTTATATACCAATTTGGTAATTCGAATGCGGTAATGCGGTACCCGATTTCAATTACCGAATTTGAATGCGAAATCGGTTATTACCTAATTCATAATCTCATTACCTATTTCATACCATATTAGAATTCGGTGAATTTGGTACGTACCGAATTTGTACCAAATTACCAAATATCCGATTTCAAATTACCGAATTGAATTTGAAATCGGTTATGAATTCGGTAAGAACCGAATTTGCTCACCCCTACCAAATTGGCACTAGTTTGGGAAAAAGTCTTCCCCTTTGTTCTTTTTTTTTTTTTAAGGAAAGAAAAAAAATACAGTGGATACTTCTATTTTTGTTTCAAAACAAAATTCTTATAGAATGATAGCTGTACCATTTTTTTTTTTTTTTTTTGCTGACGGAGTCATTTCAAAAAATGACTCCATTTGCTAGCCATTTGCTGTACCATTTGCTAGCCAAAGACAGGATTCATTTAAAAAAAGATTAATTTTACTCTGTGCCCATTAATTATATTCAAATTCTTTTTCGGTCCTTAAATATTAAAACGAGACGCTTTAGATCCCCAAAAGTATAGAATCTATTACATATTAGTATTTAAAGTATAAAATTCATCCCACTCAATTATAAAATCTATTTCACTTCCGTCAATAATTTTATTTGAAGGGAACAACTTTTATATTTGATGCTCTAACGTGTTCTATTTTAAAATTTAAGGACCAAAATAGAAATTTAAATATAATTAAAGAGTGCAAAGCGAAAATTAACCTTTTTGGAAATGATGAATTTGTCATTTCAAGAAATATTTGATGTAACCTTTTTGCCAAAAGTGTTGTGGCATTATCCATAACCTTTCTTCGAGGGTAAGTACGGGTAGGCATGTCCTCCCATGCTGTCGAGTGGTTCTTTAGCTTTAGCCAATCTAGAAGCGCCCATTTGGGAAAATGTAAAGGTATTTCTCTAAAAAAATACTCCCCAGTTAAAGCAAACAAGGTAGTGGTGATGGTGGTGGCTGTGGTGGAGGTGGAAATAGGATGGTTTTGTGAGTGGTATTTGATTGTTTGTATCTTGTGATGGAGTATCTAATGAGAGCTTGTCGCTTCCATGCTTAAAGGGCTTTATTCATTTAGTATTTCCTTTTCCTTTTATTTTTGATGTGAAAGGAGCAATAGTTAGTAGCTTTCGGGAGGGAGCAGAAAGACTTTGTTAGCATCAAATCCAAAGAACTATTAACCAAACAAGAAGGTTCTTTGTCAGTCTGGGAAACTTCACTCTTCCAGCGTTGCACAGGTGTCTCTCTTATTCCCTCCAAATGACCTTTCTTTCTTTCTTCTTGTGTCTATCTTTCATTTCGTTGGAATCGTATAGTTACTTTGTCTTTGTATCTCAGGATTGCCAATTGTTCCTGATTTGAAATTGAACAGTTAGCTACCATTGGTTCTTGAAGATGTGTTGAAAAAAAAAAAATTTCTTTTTTTTTTGGGTTTTTCGTCTTGTCTCCTTTATACTCATACGCAGTCTGGAAATTCAACAACTTTTGATATTTCTGGAACACGCATCTTTTGTTTGAGTGACGTGCCTTCAATTCAATGACTTTGAAAATTGGCTGGCTTTAGTAAATATTGAAAACCATCCTGGGATTAATGATTTACTGTTCTAAACTGTTGATGTTCTAAGTTGAAGAGAATATATGTTGTGTCAGATAGTTGGCCTTGAGAGAAGAAGGTAAATAAAGGAATCCTTTTAAGTTTTAATAGGTGAAGTTATTTGCGCAATTGATTGTAGTTGTTTTGCTTGTTGCTTTCCGATATCAGTGCACTCGGTAATTTTTATACTAAACATTTCGAGAATAGTTTTACCTTTCCTAGTTTAGCAGCTCCAATCTTGTTGGCCCATGTGGCCATAAATACACAGACAATTCTTGGTATGTTCTAAAAGGAAGTAAGATCATCTTTACTACTAATTCTTTGCTCCTTAGCATGATTGTTAGCATGTCAAGTTTTTAAAAAATGTCATTGACATGCATTGGATTTGTTGTTGTTAACTGAGCCAGGAAAACATCAACTGCAGTTGCAGTGTTCACTGTCCTGCAATAGGGATTTAGACGTAACAGAAGAGAGGTTGTAAAGAGCTACCGAGTATTAAGGATGCAAAGCTCTTGCAACAAAGATGGCCAATCATTGGCACCTTTTCTTATTACTTGCTCTTCTCTATGGAACTCTACTGAACAATCAAAGTTTTCTCCTTCCAAGAGTGTTATTACTGGACCAGAATCATCTAACAACGAATTTTTCCATGTGAAGCAATCAGACTTGCTATTTCAAGAACTGGATTCCTTATCAACTCTGTCAACCTGTCAGTCTCAATACGTTATGGCTGATGCTGCAAGAAACAGCACTTGTATGCATACCATCGGATCACAGTGTGGTCATACTTGCTATTCCTTGTCATATTCTCTGATATTTGTTTTTTCAAAATGAAACCTTGTAAATTAATAAACTCTTATGATTAGACATATAATTAGAGTTTACTGCACCAAACTAAAAGTTATGCACAAATTGAGAAATGGTTCAAAATTTTTAATTACCTTACAAAGAGTAGATAGAAGTTGAAGTTCCAATACATTTGCATGACATGTGAAATTTGGACGTCACAATGGACTTAAATTTTGTATTTGTGTTTGACTGGCAGAATGAATAACCTACGGTCTTGCATAATTTAAATTCTGGTGTAATTGTAGGGGAAACAGTAACAATTTCTTTTAGTATCATGTGAAGTAATCTACCACTTCATTTGATACATATAAGGTTTCTTGACTGTTAATCTGGATTCTTTTCTTCCTTAGTGTTACTATTTGTTGCTAAGGTGGTAACTAGCTTCAAAATGTTGAAAATAAGCGGACAAGGTGAAGATTTTTTTTTTTGGGTCAAAAGTTATTCTTTTATATAAACCATAATCTTTGAAAATATGCAGACGAGGCAAAGATGTTTCTCAATTGTAATTGGAATCACTTTGTGCATGGTCTAAATCAACATTTTTGTGGCTTTTAGGAAGGCTTTCTGTACATTGCATGTTTGTGTTTTCACTTTCTAAATCAGTGAGGTCACTCATCCACTTACATTTCTGCACGCTCTGTTCTATATACTCAAAAAACATACCTGATACTTAGTGATCCAACATATATACAATAATTTCTTTGGAAACCTAAACTCGGATGTATTTCATCCACTTTACCAACATGAGCTCGAAAATGTTTCCTCCACCTTCAGAGTACTAGCTTGTTTTTGTCTCAGCCTTTGTCAACTTATATTAATGGAAGTTCTCTCTTTCTCAGCTGGTGATGAAACTCATGGAAGGCGTGCAGAGCAGTACCAGAGATCACCTCTTTTGTGTGTCAGTGCAGATTTTACTGTTAGCCAAGTACAGTTGGATTATAACAAGTCATTGGTGAGTCCATCTCCATTCTTTCCTCAGTGCAATGCTTGGGACTTCTGGCTTGGTAGAAAAATGTTAACTCTGATTAGACATGTTTTGATATCGGAGATCCAGAGACCTTCAATTTTGCCTTCTAATACATGGCATGGCATAAAATTGATACCTTGGCATGTCTTTAATGATTTTAGTCTTAGCACCTACATCTTGCATCTCTTATGAGAAAGACAAACTTGGGATGGTTTTTTTTTTTTTTTTGGGAGGGGGGGGGGGGGGGGAGGTGGAGGAAGGGTAGAAGAGCCATTTATAGATGCATAGATGACCATTTCCATCATAAGTCATGAGCGGAAGCTCCTCCCTTCTTCCATGTAGATAAGATAATCTTATTCTAGATCTACATATGCAAGAGCAGCCACACTTTATCAACGCTTTAAGTATATTAACTAAGTAGTCACTGAAACAGGTAGGATTATTTACCCATGCACAGATTGAGTAGCTTGGTCATGACTAATCTACAATCCACAGTATAGGTGCGTGACTTAGTCATGGCATGTTGAAAACACTGTGTATATGCACATTGTAATGCACCAATAACAGTGGCAATAACTATAATGGAATGCCAACAACTGTGGAAGTTGGGGTGAAGACAAACCAGCATACTTAATTCTCAAATTTGGCTCAGCTCTAGAAGAGTTTGTCTAAGACTGGTCTGTTAATTAATCTCCTATGTGGAAGGAAACTGATCAAAAGTCTCTCCCATATCAAAGGAAGACAGTCCAGTGCCAGTTCTACATCCAAGTTATGAAATTGGTTTATTCTAGTCTTTTTTATTATTATAGATATTCATTTAATCCTGGAAGCAACAAAGTAATCTAATCATTTCATAGTTAAATCTATAAAAGGCTAATGCAGAAAACCAGAAATTGAAGGCTTCTGTTTGCCTCTGATTGACCACTCCATGCTTCAAATATTGGTGATATTAACAACTCAAATGGAGACTAGAAACATGCTTAAGCACAATCTGAACTAGGAAGAATGGGCATGTGGCTATTGCATAAATCCAATGAAAAATGGAACACAGGAATTTATGGTCTTTTGTGCTTTCAGGCTTGCATACCCTTCCCCAGCAGTGAATCCTACTTTGGCGGGCTTGTAGCTGCTTATGGGCCAAATGCTCTTGTAAGTCCTTCATTCATCAGTTGTAATAACAAACATCTTAATTCTACATATTTTTGGGAGTATTGATGCTTGTTATTAGAAAAATGAGGAGTCAATGAAGTAAGTTGATTTTTTGTTTGACATGGAACTTAGCAGAAAATAGAGAAGGCAAAAGGTTGTGGGATACAAGGACAAAAACAATTTCAAAGTGAAACTATTGTCTAACAGTTGGCGTATAATGCAGTTTGTAGTAAGCTTAGGTTCTCAATCGTTCATGAAGCAAGATGGTAAATAGGACTCATGCAGAGCACTCTCCAGCTTAAGAATGCCAATTGGTTTTGATGTTTAGAATCATAATTTACGTTTTCTGCATAATCTGAAGAGAATCCAGCTATTTACTACAGTTTGTGTTGTGGATGTGCATAATACATCATGCACTTCATAATTCATCATGCCTCTTCTTTCTCTTCTCTATTCTGGAGTATCTTAGGTACTTCTCATGTGATGGGATTGATAATTTGCATTTTAATATTTTTGTTGCTGTAGGATTCCTGAGTTGGAATTTGTTGGGAGTTCTAAATTGGTTGTTATTTGTTTTGTGTTAAAATAGACCATGTTTTCTGAATGATATGTTTGCTCTTTCACTATAGCTAGGCTTGTTACTGAATGCTGGAAAAGGATCTACTATCTAGGTAAAAAGAAAAATTAATTAAAAAAAACAATGATAAAAAAATTTGCAAGATGCTGAATGAAGGTTTTTGTTATTTACTTGTGGATGGAATGTGTGTCTTCTATCCGTAAGAAGATGCTTCTGAATCTTCTGAATGGGAGATTAAGAAGAATCCCATTGGCAGGCGAAGGTTGGGAATTAGCAGCGTCATCTAGTGGTACAAGTACCTATGTTCTTTTGAGAGCCTGTGATAAACTAAATCCATGAACTTTACCATGGCTTTTGGCTGTAGTTGCATTTAACTATGAATTTGTCATTTTTTTTTACTTTAGAAGGTCTTCTTTGAGCTGAAACACGCTTCATCAAATTTAATGAGATGCATGAATTTGGTCTTTTCAGCAATCAATGTAGCTTATTAAAATGCTTGCTGCAATATGACCAGGTATGTCCTCCTATGGTGGGGATGCTGCATGCAAGAGTTCCACTTCCTCCTCTTCAATGTGCAGAGGGCATGCCTGTCTTGGTCAATGCTAAGCAATATCGTGCAATCCTCAGACGAAGACGAATCCGTGCAAAGCACGAGGCTCAGAACAAAATGCTCAAGTTCCGAAAGGTACTTGTAGCTTAAAGCCATCACTTTGTGCCTCAACTAATAAGTTCGGTTTTCATCCTTGAAAGTGTTAATTTTGTTTTTTGCAGCCCTACCTTCATGAATCTCGACATAAACATGCGGTAAGGAGACCTCGGGGTTCTGGAGGGCGCTTTTTGAATACGAAGGATATAAAGCCATCCAACCTTTCATCTCCAAGCTATACTGAGGATGCTCCTCTTAAAATGCTTGCTGGAGATATATCTGGCTCCGAAGCTCGGCTCTCAGAAAGTTGTAGTTGGGCAGCTTCCACCCCATCTGGCTCTGATGTCACAAGCATATTCAATGGTGATGACATCTTCCAACACCCAGAGAATCAGGTGTCAGCCTCTTCTTTCCACATGGGCATGCGTGTCGGAAAAGATTCAACACATTTAGAAGCTGGCAACCTGCTTTTCTTATCCATTGATGGACGTGCTCGAAACTGACTGCATCTGCAGCTCTGTTGGGCAACTCGCAATGAATATTTGGCAGGACATCCTTGGCTATTTCACTACTCTTTGTTCCAGACTTGGAATAAAAGAGGGGACTTCCTCGTAGGATATGTCCCATTCAGGCATTCGATGGTTCCATGATTATGGTTTCCAGATAAAGAAGAAACGCATAGCTGGACCAATGTTGTGTGCTTTTAATTTTAGTGTCAATAAAAGGTAATGATCCTTAACTACTGCTCAGACAAGGAATGGTTGTGCTTTCAATTCCTTTTGTCTGATGTTTTTCAGAGTCTGTTTTTCTTGCATTTGGTTTTGTATGGCTGTGTTTGGCCATCGTTGGTGATTATGTCTTGCACTCGCAAAGATGTACTAATAAAAACTTTGATTACCTTGTGTAATTCGTAATTGCCTGCCTAAAGTTCTTACTGCGCCTCCCCCCTCCCCTTAAAATTCTTTTTTAATTCTTGGCACATTTTGCACATAGGTTAATGTCTTTGTCAATTCATCTAACATGAGCTGACAACTCCAAAGTTAAAAGGGTTAAAAACAAAAAAGTCGTATGTGTTATATCTAATACACAGAAAAGTCTTCTGTAGTTTCAAAACATACAAAAATGAACTAAATTGTAAATTAACAGAATTTAGTAAACTTAATGAAAATGATGGTTTTGACTATTAAACTTACTGGAGATTCTGTTAAGTTTATCGGATTTCGTTAAGTTTTCTCTTAAGTTTATCGGATTCCATTAAATTTACCGGATTCTATCAGTTTTATAATTAGTTCAAAATATAAGGTGTCATTTTGTATGTTTTGAAACTATGGAGGATTTTTTTGTGTATTAGATATATCACATGGGTCTTTTTTATTTTTAACCCAAGTTAAAAATACATATGGTTGTTTTACCACAGAAAAGGTAAAATATTCTTCTTCCGGAAACGGAATTTGACTAACTAAACCTTAATCCCAGAAGTCAACCCAAAAGCCGGCAACTTTTGGATTGCTCCCAAGGACTTAACTACCCAAACCCCAAACCCCGAAAGCCGATGTGGGACAGAAACCCCACAGGGACAGAAAAGGTAAAATATTCATTGAGACTAAAAAGAGGTTAAAGCTGTAGCCATCACATAGTCTGCACTAGCTAGCTACAACATGAACTAGGAGCCTAAGATCTCTTTCATTTGCCTTTACGAGGAATCCAGTGAATCAGTAACTTCAATCCATTTAAGTTCAACTTTCCAAATGGTGGGCAAAAAAATGTAATCGTTTTGGAATATGTTTAAAACCCAAAGCAAAAAGGGTCGGATTACGAAACCAATGTCTTACACTTGATAAAACAAAAATTCATTGTCTAAATTAATTGATGTATTAGAAGTAAAACTTGTTTGCGCACCTTTTTTACACTGTAAAGGTTGAGATTTGTAGTGTCATTACCATAGAAGAGCTTATAGTTAAACTGATCTCTGTCTCTTGTAGGTGACAAAGTAGTATATTTTTTTCCACTTGAGGAGTGTGTGATTGATAGGATCCATGCAAGGAAAATGTCTCTTATATATCCTCGAATTATATTACTACTTACCTTTTAGGGATAATTTCACAAACCTCCCTAAGGTTTCTCACAATTACAAAGAGCTTCCCTCAGATTTTAAAAATTACATATACCTCCCATACTTTTACTATTTAGTAACAATGTAGATCCAAGAATTTAGATTTTCTTTCAAAAATCCTAAATTATTCTTTTGTACAAAACTAAGAAAGAAAAATATAGTATACTCAATCATTTTCTTCTATACTTTGTATAAATCAACAAGCCAAACAACCGTCCGAGTATAAGTTTTAAAATCGAGTAACTACCCAAAAGATCCCAAATTACATATACAATATCAATACTTGTCACAATAAAAAAAAACACACGCACACACTCACACAAAATCCCATTGAAAACCAATTTTATACTCCCAAAGTAAATATCAATGCTCAAATATCTTTTCAATATAAGCTAATTTGATCTAGAACCACAATTACAATTCTCCTATAGTTTTAAAAATATTAATATCTCAAAAGCTGAAAATAAATTCTACCTCTACAATAAAATCATAATAAAAAATTTCTAATCCAATGAAAAAAAATCATTATGTAATTATTGACATTTTATAAAAGTTTTTCCTGATAATAAACAAAATATGACAAATTTCACATCTTTAATTCTTCTTCCTATTTCAATCATTAATTTCATTATTTATTTCTCTATCACTGCTAGTCTCTTCATTTCCTTTTAGTTTGACGCATAATCTACTCCCTTTGTAGATTTTGTAATTTCAATTTGCTAATATCCACAAAACTGAAAATAATAAAAAGAGGTTCTATTAACTTGAAAGTAGACAAAAGACAGGAAAATAGATTTTTTTTTTAGGTTTTGTAAATTTATTGTTTTAAATTTAAAATTGTCTACTAAGTGGAGGGAATTATAGGTATTTTATTATGTCAAGGAAGTAAGTATAATTTCTTAAACCTGAGGGGAGCCGAGTGCAATTGTCAGAAACCTCAAGGATGGTTTCTGAAATTATCCCTACCCTTTAAATCAACATACAATACCAGAACTGCCCATTAATTGCATTCTTTAATGTGCAATTACTAAAGACTTCGGTAAATTAATTACATGGGAAGTCATTGATTTTTTGTCGTAATTATAAATCTAGTAGGACTTTGAACCCTTTTAAAATTAGTTCTCACACAATATGCTTTTGTCATCATTTCCAGTTGGTAAATTGAATGACAGCAATGCCTTGGAAAAGTTGGTAGTGTAATGTAGATGTATGATAAGCAAGCCTATTCAAGCTCCAAAGCAGAAATTTATGTTGCTTGACTTGATTTGAGAGAAGAGTTAATAAGGCTAAAACTCGATTTGATAAGGGTCAATACTGTATTAATAAAGATAAAACTTGATTCGACAGGGTTTGATATTTGTTCCTGAGCCTTATCGAACTCGAGTATTCAAAAACTCGAAATACTAAATTTCGTGTAAATTATCTAAAATAGAAATTCTTATTGGTTAGTTCATAATCAAACTAAATATATTATATGAATAATAAAATTAATTGAGCTATTCGACGAGTACTGAAATAGCACAAAGAGAGGTTCAAACTCGACTTGATTCTTGTATCAAGTTACATGAACTTGAACTTGATTTGACCGAGTTCAAGCCAAGTGACTTCGAGTTGGTTGTTTGATCTAATTGTGTGCAGCTCAGCTTGCTAGCACCCCTAATGTAATGGAGTATGTTTTTGGTAAATTGAACACTACCTATCATAGACAGAAAAGAAAAATGCCAAAATCAAGTTGATTATCGAGAGGAAAATAAAATCCTTCTCTCTATAAGTAATTGGTTAGACACTTGGTAAAAATTTGGATAGACATAGTTTGTTTATATAAGAGTTTATTTGGATGATTTATTTGAAATAATTATTATAACATTTTTTGTGATGTGATATATAAGATAAAAAGATGATTGAAATTTGTGCAGTAAATTATTTTATTTCAAATTATCTCAATCCAAACACAATTTTTGCTTATTTGTCTATTTTGTGTATTTGCCTGACCACTCGGTCTACAAGTGGGACCGTAGACCGGATTCACCAAGTTTCTGCCTTAGTACCAAATATAACCCAAATATAATATAAGGAAAAAAAAGAAGGGAAATTTGCCAAATTGGTCCCTAACATTTACCAAAAACACTTTTTTAGTCCTTTACATATAAAATCAGCCAGAATGGTCATTCACATTTAAATTGTGAGCCAATGTGGTCCTATTGCTCGTTTTTGCTCATTTCTCCGGCTAAAAATAGCACGCCCCTCCCACATGGTCATATTTTTAGGGGCAAAACCGGAAACACATTTCATTACCCGTCGAAAGTAAAAGGAATGCACAACCACCAAAATACACATTTCACCTTTGACTCTCAAAGTTTCAAGAAACCCTAAATTGCATCCCCGAATGGTGGCGAAAATCCCAGAAATGTTCTTCTGGAGGGTTTCAAGGTCAAGCTCAGGCCTTTCGGAACTCTTGCCAGAAGGGTCAAGCAGCCGGAGTTCCAACAAACTTTATACGCAGCTAAGCGAGCTTTGGGGGACATCCCAGCAGCCACGCCGCGAGCGTACCCCAGAGTCGACGCAGGAAAGACGTACCTGCCGGCGGCAATGGAAGCGGTGTGGGTGCCATGGCCGTCTGAATCCCTGGGCGAGCGATACTCGGTGGTCTCGTTCATCTTCCCGTTGGTGGCCTCGTAGCCATTGCTGAAGTACCTAGCTCCGATCAATTTCCTGTTGCAGGAAGTGGCCAGAAAGTCCCTCCCGGGGACGCAGGCGCCTTTCCACTTGGGGGGAACGGGGCCAAGGTCCCGATCGTCGAAGGATTTCCTCTCGGGCCATATCCCAGTATCAATAACAGCGATGACAAGATCGGAGCCGAAATCGGACTCCTTGAGCAAGCCGGCGCTGTCGGAGGTCTTAAGGCCGAGAAATTGAGGGGATCGCGTGGTATGAAGTTGCCTGACTTGCTCGGGAATAACAGCGAGAATGCCGGGGAAGGAATGAAGGGCGTGAGCTTGGGAAACAGTGAGCTGAGCAGAGAAGCCGTGGAAGACGGTGCTGTAGGTGTGGAGAAGAAGAGGAGGAGGAGGAGGGGGAGGGGAAGTGGCAGTAGCAGCGGTGGAATGATGAGATGAGAGGAGAGAGGTGAGGGAGGACTCGTACCAGTGCTGGTGAGTGGGGAAGATGGAAGGCTTAGCATCAGGGTGAACTCGTACGATGAAGGTCTTGCGCTCTCTTTCAGTGGCTAAGACAGATGATGTTGGGAGGAGTAAGAGAAACAGTGCAGCAGGGAGGAGAGGAAGATTGGAAGAGATGGCCATTCCTTTTACTTTCGACGGGTAATGAAATGTGTTTCCGATTTTGCCCCTAAAAATATGACCATGTGGGAGGGGCGTGCTATTTTTAGCCGGAGAAATGAGCAATCAAATCAACCTAATTTTCAGTTTTCAAGTCCACTGATGCCCCTTGTCATTTTAACTGCAGTTAAAAAAGATAAACAAGGTGAAGGTGGTAAAAGGGTCGCCCCAATTCCCCCCCCCCCCCCTCTCTCTCTGTCTCTCTCTCTCTAAAACTAGTACTACGTCTCTTTACTCTCTCTCTCTTTCAAACAAACTTCACTCAATCCATATTCTCAGAGTTTCTCTGTCTCCCTATTTTACTAAACACTAATTGTTCAAAGTAGTGGTAATTGAATTGAATTGAATTTTGAGTTAAGATATGGATGCTAATCCCCAATACGGTCCGAGGACCGTGGAAGAGGTTTTTAGGGATTTCAAGGGTCGAAGAGCTGGCTTAATTAAGGCACTCACTTCTGGTAAAATGTTTCAGAAAACGATTAGCGTAATTTTTTCTATTTGGTTTGAATTGTCAGTTGTTAGTGATGGCATATGCTTTTGAATTTTCATTTTGGTCAGTTTTCTGTGTTTATTTGATTTTTTTCTTTCTGGGGTTTTGCCAATTGTCGTGATTCTTAAATGGGTTATGCTTTTTGTTTGCAGATGTTGAACGGTTCTATCAGCAATGCGACCCTGGTATATTTTTCTTCTTTTTTTTTCTGCGCACCTTTTCTTCTGGCTGGAAAATGTCTTTTTTTTTGGCGAAGTATTTTATTTTTGTGGCTGAATGAATTTTGGGTTTTTCCCCGTCTATTTGAAATTTATCTTCTAGTGAATTTTCGGAGTTATTTATTATTCTTTTGCTGCAAATTTGGTTGATTATTTGAGTGCATGTATGCATGAATTTTTTTTGCCTGGACTGAGGACCAACATTTAATTGCAGCTGTGTGTGTGAAACAGTGAAAATTGTCTAACCTTTTAGCGCCTCTTTTCTGCTTGTAAGATTGATGCATCATGTTCCCATTTCATTTTTACGAGTCCTTTGTCAATTCCACAGTGGTTTCAAATTTTGAATGTTATGAATTGTTGGAGTACATGCCTTTGCTTCGTAGTTCGTTTGAGTTGTTTGCTACTTTTTAATCGTAAATTAAATGTTTGTTTCATACACAGAAAAAAGAACTTTACCATGATTTACTCATGTATGCTTAATGCTTACCTTATACTTGTTTGTGTACCATATATACATCTGTGTAGAGGGGGAAAGAGAAGGTGAGCTCATATGATTGGAGAGTTCCTGAGCAATTATTTGCTTGCGGGATTCTTCAATACATATTGGATTTGACTTGTTCTGGTCTCAAGCTTAATCTCTATGTATGAGTTTGTGGTCCAGGAAAATAGAGAAGAGTTGTCTATGAATGGCCAGACAATCTCTTTAGCATACTCCATCGGTGGATATTTTAATTTTAAGTGCAGATTGATTTCATTGAAACTCTATTCAGGATCTGTTTAGGTAGGTGGAAGAAGTGCTTGAAGCTATCATATGTGATACTTTGTGTCTACCTGGTTATATACCCTCTCTAGCAACCTTTTCTATGCCTTTTTGTTTTTGCTTTGAACTCCAAACTTCCATTTGTTCTTGAGATAGACATTATTAGAGAAAATTTAACCTCTTCACATGCTTTTCTTTGTAAAGTGCTTCATGAATACAAAAACATCTTTAATGAAGGATGTTAGATTTGCCTTTACAAACTAATAGTTTCACTTATAACTGTTTACAAATAACTTGCATACGTACCCTTTCAGGCACTGAGCCTTCTCAGAAAATGATAAGTACTTCTGCTCTTTACTAGTTTTTCATGTCTGACTTTCTTTATTATCATTTGCATTTTCTTCTTTTCTGTACTTTATTTGCTTCTTTTTGCTCCCTCCCTTTTACTTTAATCATTTACTTTCTTCCATGATTTTTGTTTTTCAAGTCTTTAAATTTCGCTTTTTGTTACTCTGATTGAAATGTGCTGTTTGTTATTGCAGTTTCTGTCTTTCTTTGTACTTTGATTATCAAGAGTTATGTGTAGATCTGGATTTGCACTATTTTAGGTAGCCTCACATTCTGGATTTAACAACTAAAAGACTGCATTCAGTTTAAGAACATAATAAGGTTCTTCTTTCTATTGTGTATGAACTGCAGATAAGGAAAATCTTTGCCTTTATGGACTTCCTGACGAGCAGTGGGAGGTTAATTTACCTGCTGAAGAGGTGCCTCCAGAGCTTCCAGAGCCTGCTCTTGGTATTAACTTTGCTCGAGATGGCATGCAAGAGAAGGACTGGCTTTCCCTGGTTGCTGTGCACAGCGATGCATGGTTACTTGCTGTTGCTTTCTATTTTGGTGCTAGATTTGGATTTGACAAAGCTGATAGGTAACTAATCCTCACAATATTGGTTTAGGTTTCCTTGATGAGATTTTTGCAACTGGTTCTGTGCTTGAAGTAGTATTAATTTACAATAACATGGAAAATGACATTATCTTCTTGTGTTAAGTGAGTCGATGCTATTGTACATGTATGGATAGAAGTGTGTTGACTCGTGTGCGACCATGCATTTCGTTGTTCCTTGGATTTGTTATATGATGATTTTGCATTGCAACTTAGCACTTTTCTGCCCAGTAAATTTTGTGCCTGGCTATGCTCTCTGCTTTCGCCTACTTGTTAATACTGGTGCATCAGAATGAATACATGCTTCAATTTGGTTAATGGATGAAGTTTGATACTCATGATTTTTATGGCAATTATAATTTTGTAAATCTGCAAATTTCATATTTCTGTGATGTCTAAAATGAGTGTCATTTTTCTAATATCCCCAATTTATGTTCAAGTTTGGAGAGCATTAGTTCACCTGTAAATCAAGAATCCCCTTTTTATTTAGATGCGGTTGTCTATGATTTGCTCAATTGTCTCTTCAAAAGCTTGCTTCATTGAAGGAAAAGGCAAAATACTAGGTTAACATTAATTGTTATGAAAATATTATTCTTTTGATTTTTTTCCCCTCTAAGACATCCGAATGTAAAAGTTTTCTTTTTTTTTTTTTCTCATTTTTGTTGTACTCTTGTGTTTGAAGATCTTATTATCCATTGGTTAATATCATTGTTTGTGTCTTTGTAATGCAGGAAACGACTTTTCAATATGATAAATGATCTGCCAACCGTATTTGAAGTCGTAACTGGGTCAGCCAAGAAACAATCCAAGGAGAAGTCATCAGTCTCAAATCACAGTAGCAACAAATCCAAGACAAACTCTACGGTACCAGAGCTTCCCAAAATCTTTTCTGATATGTTTACTCTGTACTATAGATTAAAGCTGCTCGGAGATGCGTGGTTAGTGGTGGTTTTTATTCGTCAGATAATTAATGGAGTGGGGATACTGACAGGAAGTTACAGATTTCTGGCAACTGGTCTTTAATTTATCTTGAATGCAGATCAACAGAAAATTAATGTTGTTGCTAAAAAAAAAAGCATCATACCTGTTTACGTTTCATGGCCAGTTTCTTTCTTTGGGTGGTCATCTTGATGGTTTTTATGTTACCATTGAATTGTTATGCACGGCAGAATTGAAATGAGAACAGAAACCTAACTTTGAGGAGTTTTGAACTGTAGAGAAAGCCTAACGTGAATTTTTTGATATGTCTCATTTTCCTCAGGTTTAGTAGTTTAATTTGAAGTTTCTTTCTTGAAACAGCGTGGCTCTGATACCCAAGGCAAGTATTCAAGAGGGGTACTGAAAGGTGAGGAGGAGGATGGTCTTGATGAGGAAGATGAGGATCATGGCGATACCTTATGTGGTGCATGTGGTGAGAACTATGGAGCAGACGAATTCTGGATTTGCTGTGACATCTGTGAGAAATGGTTCCATGGGAAGTGTGTTAAGATCACCCCTGCTAGGGCTGAGCACATCAAGCAATACAAGTGCCCATCTTGTAGCAACAAAAGGGCACGCCCTTGACCTTAGAAGGTTATATGTGCCTTAGTAGTCTTGAAGTTGAGTTGCTAATTGTCTGGTGTAGGTCAAGTACTTGTGTCAGCAGTGGATATATGTTGCTGTTTCTAAAATTTTCTGGCGTATTATGTGTAGGATTTAAGGCTACATCAATTGTTTAGTTGCAAACTGGATTTGATTGTTCAATTTGAAATAGTTTATGTTCGCCTTTTCTTAAATTGAATGCATGTGACCTCCTGTCATATGGTGGACGGACTCTATGCTTTGCTTGTTTGATTACATGCTGGACACTTGCTTTCCATTGCTTGTTTATAATTGCATTTGTGCAAGATCTTAGTGTAACTGAATCCTCAGCTATTAGACTCAGTCACAAGTTGCTTACGATGCCACGTACAAGATGAGGAAACCTTGTTGGCTTTTCTAAACCATTAACTTTGCTGGTACATCCCGCAGTTTACCAAAATCTCTTGTGAATTAGTTTGAGCTTCAATGATGTCAACCAATTAATATGATTGTAGCCTTTCTGCATTTCCTGAAAATCATTCATGTTTATCTTTACGTGCAAGTATTATGTGCCCCGAGGTATATATTCTGTATTCCGGTCCAGCAATGATTGGATTTATGAAGGGTGTTGTAAAAACTTTCAGTAAATAACTTAGGTGCATAATGGCCACTCGAAAATTACTCTCCTACCCAGCCTTTTTACACTTCTGTTGATAATGAAGGGATTGTTCAACCTTTCATCTTTGTAGAGTTCTTTTCTCGCTTCCCATTATACTAATAGAGCAATAGAATTGAAAGATCCCCAAGTTGCTGCCATAGAAAAAATAAAAAGTAAAATAAAGATAGAGAAAGATACCCGATGGCTATTGAGAAAAATTGTAACCCAAAAAAGATAGTAGATGGGGGTAACGCTGAATCAAGTATATCGTGAATTATTCGATCAACAGATTGATTTAAATTCATTTTGATCGAGCTCGAGTTACTCGAAATTACTATCAAGTCATTTCCGAGTTTACGGATTAGGTACTTGAGAGCTCAATCGAGTACTGCATTAAAGAATTAAATACACACACACATGATGACTAATACAAGCCATTAAATAATTAAGTACACACACACGAAATGACTAATACAAGCTTAGCATTATTCAAGCTAATATTCGAGTTTGAGTCAAGTTTTTGGCATCGATAAGGTTTAGCATTATTTTCAAGCCTTATCAAATCGAACTCAAATGTTTCTACAAATTCCTCTTTTGAGCTCAAATGGCACTCGTGCACTTTGAGTTCAACTTGAATATGATGCTGCTCGAGCTGAACTCTGCTCAATAGCACCCTTATCGTAGGCAAGGCAACATGGAGTCCTAAATGTAAAGTGAAAGAACCCTTTTTTTTCTTGGGGTGTCGTGGGTGGTCCTAGGCCGTGGTATTGTCGGAAGAGTGACAGGATAGCGAAGGTATTGAATTGCTCAAACTGGAATCGGATAAGGTGGTCCATGTTTTACTCATTGATATGGCAAGTGGGCAATGCATATTGCATATGGACTGTACTTTTTTTTTTTTTGGGTTTTTGCCATTTCGGAACAGGGAAATTCCAAGGGATTCTCACGTCAGTGTCCTTGCTTTTCTCGTTTCCCGGCTGTCGTTTTGCGCAGAAGAACTGGGCCGTTCTTTCTGCTTTTGCCTTGCCGCCCCCTGCTGTCGCATTTACGATGACTGTAACTCCAAATCCTACAATGACAGAGTTTTACAACTTTACTTATGTTAACCCTCGCTATACTACAATTGAATGTCCCTAACCAATTAAGAACTACACTATGCTTTACAATGTTACAAAAAATACAAAAGGAATAATTCGAGGCAGCAAAAAAAAAAAACCACCAAGTGATAAACTGTAAAATCACTGGGCTTAACTCAGTGGCCGCCAGGGAGGGACTTAAGTCCCTCCTTGGACTGTAAATTCAAAGGTGGTGTCATAGCATTCCCTTGATCTAGTCAAGTCTGCATACTTGTTGGACTCTCTCTCCTTCATAGATTAGGATAGAATGTGTTATACAATTGTTATCGTTGTAAAAAAAAAAATAAAAAAGATAAACTGTAAATTTCACATATGATAAATGATAAATCCCCTCAAATAATAATCGTAATATTTCTGCTCACTTTAGTTAAACCACTAGATAGCATCTGCAACTTTAACTTGGTAGAAATGGTGATTATCTTTGTCTGTTTGTTTCTTAATTTTACATGTTTTTTTCTTTTGGGGTTTAACCATTCCTTGTTAAGAATTTTACTTGTAAGAAATGTTGTAAAAGGTGCCCAAGTGGTAAGTGAAAATGAACACCGTATCATCGTTGTATCAAAGCCAAGTGCAGACAGGACGAATGCATCATGAAAGTGCTCAAATAGAACCTGATTTCGTAATTAATGCCACCTCGGACAAGTAATTCGGTTGTTCATCTGATTCCTCAATTGAAATTTGAGCACCATAATGTTGAAAAGGGTTAAATATATTAAGCCATCACGATCTCCATTCTTGTCTAATTGATTATTCATTCACTTTAATGGAAAAGAACTCTTCAAAAGTCCTTAACATCTATCGACAGTTTGGACGATCAGGAGACACATTAACGAGGAAGTTTTTGACTTCTCAGCACCCTTTTGGACAAATTTGTGCATGGGGGGAGACCAGCAAATGGCTACAGAAGTTAGCCTTCAATTTTGTCTTTTCAATTAATTGAAGGGCAGAATCAAACCAACCGCTAGGAAAAGGGAGTTTTCCTACCAATCAATGGCAATGGAAAAAGCCAGCCAAAAGCCAACCTCAATCCTGTTTGTCCTGTGAAAGACAGATACAAACTCTTGCACGGAGACTAAAGACATGATAACAGCAAGTGCTGCTAATAGTCGATTCAAATCCTCACCAATTGAGTACTGATTTTTGGTGATTGGGATCTTAAACCCTGAAGATCAAGATTCACAAGAATCAGAACTGCCATCCTTGATAACTTCTGCACAAGCTAGCTAGGGAGTTTCTAGATTGAATAATGATTTGGCTACTAGAGATATATAGGTTGAAGGGAACATTAAACATCTTCATTGCTAAAACCTTGAAAAGGGTTGTTACATTTTTACACATTTACATTGAGATTCCATTTTGCAGACCAAAATGGCCCAAGGGAAGTATTACTTTTGCCTAACTAAACGTAGGGGTCCAGAAACGGCATAAAAGAACCCCCTAAACAAGTCTGCTCAATGATGATCATGCAGCACAACTCATCAAGCAAAGCTGTCTTGATTTTTAGTCGATAGCCGCTTGAGAAACTCGTAAGTGGTGATCATGGTCGTCGCAGACATAGACATTGAAGCCCATCTTGGACCCAACCCTCTGTAGCAAGCACTAAATCCACCTTCTTTCACCAAGTTCCTCACAGTTTGTAGAATCGTAGGCGGGCTACGCCCACTTCCTTCACCATCCAAAACTTGCATTCTAGTCTTGATCGTATCAAGTGGCATTGTAACCAATGCAGAAACCCCACTAGCCATAGCAGCACTTATCCCCTGAATGGCCACCACCGCCTTTCCGTCCGGCCTATACCCATTCTCATCTTTCTTGCAACCATAACCACCAACGCAGCCCCAGATCGTCCGGTGCACAACAGAGTAAGAACCCCACCATACAGCATTGGAAGGGGCGTAAGTCAGTATCGAAATCCCAAATCCCCTATACAATCCTCTAATTCCATCCGAGTACACTATCTTCCTAAATGCATCGATCCCACCACTGTAACTCTTCAGAGCAACAGCATTGCCCGAACGACCATTAGAACAACAGCTTCCTTGAACCATTAGTCTCTGACTCACAACATCAACCGGCGTCCAAACCAACTGTGCAGCCATGGCTGCACTTAGGCCAGCTGCAGCATTAGCAACAGCGGAAGCATAAGCCTCAGACAATCCCAATTGAACAGTGGCAGAACCCACATTGCTCTTAGTCATCTCAAGGGCTCCCATGTAAAGGGCACGCGCAGGGATGGTCCCCATAAGGGAAGTCCCGAATCCGCTATAAAACCCTCTCAATCCCTCGTTTCTTAGTATGGATGCTGCCATTTTAAGACAAGGGGTTCCATTCAACATCACTTGCTGCCTGGTTTTTAACACCACGACAGGGTAAAGCGTGGCTGAAACACCGGAAAACAACGCCGCGCCGAGGAAGAAGAACTTAGATTTATCAAGCATCTCCCAATCTATATCGGCAGGAAGATGGATTTCTGATGCTGAATCTTCCTCGGCGGCTCCCAAGCTCATTTTCGCCACTTTCTTCAGTTCAGCGAAATCAGTCCACGTATCTACCTAAATGTGTTCCAAATCTAACAATCTCAATTCTAATATTAACAAATATCTACACGAATTGCCCCAATATTTACGAAAAAAGAAAAGAAAAGAAATGTCTAGAACCCACTAAAAATTCAAAACCAAAACAAAAAATAAAACCCCTCTTCCTGATTTTTGGAGTGGTCAAATGGTGGGTCTAGCTCAAATCTTCCAAAAAGAGAATTTATCAAAAAAGGAACAAAAAAAAGACACGGCTTTTCTTCTTTCAACAGCACAAATGTTAGCTCCTAGTATAAAACCATCTGTACAGATATATATACGCGTGAGGGGATGCTGTGGGCTACTTTTTGCGTTTGCGCAAACAGATTTGGGAACGAAAGTGGGTTAGCGCATACAGATCAAACATTTCCTCACCCAACAATCCAACCAGACCATTGAAAGAAAAAACTAAGAAATCCCGCAGGCGAGGTGCGGAACTGTTCTAGCCACAAAAGAAACAGGTTAAATAGTTAGATATATGCGATTGAATGAGCTGAAAGCAGGTGAGGGAAAGATCTGAAGCTTTTGGGAGCAAAATCAAGAAACGAAGGAGAAGCAGATAAGAAGATGATTGGCATCGGAGATGATGGGGTTGGAGATATAAAAAGGAAGGAAGGAAGAGGGAAAGAGTGACGAAGTGAAAACGGAAAGGAAAGGTGGCGGAGATGCGAGAGCTGGGCTGAGGCTTGAGGGTTTTGCGGATCAAGATAGGATGGACACGTGTCAGTTAGCTTTTCGAGAACCTTTTTCGGGGTCTTTGATCGGACCGAGACGAAAAGTGGCCGAATTTGGGTGTACTAATTGCTGGGGCGTGGTTTCGTTAGTTAGAGCAGAGGCCGTCGATTCGAAATAAAATCTGTGGGCAATGGGACCAATGGGCTCATCATTTCCTTCCTTATGGGCGTCCAGGTGCTCTGATCCATCTTCATTTACTCACTCGTAGTAAATAATTAAATAAATCAACAAAATTATTTTTTTTTCCCAACTTTTTCATTCAGTTTGGTTATCAAGAGTCTTCGAATTAAGCTCGATTCGAGTTAAAAAATTTGAGTTCAAGCTCATCAAGTTCGAGGTTGAGTTCGATTTTGTTTTGCATTATTTGAGCTCGTGCTCATCAACCCCAAATCAAACTTAAATTGAGTTCAATCGAGTTTAATCGAATTTAAGAATATAAATTTATATAATTTTAAATAATTGACAAAATAGGCATTCATACTAATAAAAAAATTAGAAAGAAAAAAGATATACGCGAAGCTCAATTAAGCTCGACAAACTTTCGAGTTTTACATATTTAACTCAAACTCGACTCATTAAGTAGGTCGAATTTAGTTAACACAAGTTCAAGTTCCAGTTTTAACTGAGCAACCTTGCAAGTTACTTGATTAAATTCGACTCGTTTGCACCCCTAAATAGAACCCTCGTTAAAAGGGATTTGAATTTATTAGTTTTTTTTCTAAATGTATAGCTAATTTTTAAAATATTGCAATAAAAGGCATGCAATAATTGAGATTGTGTGTATTCACATGCTAAGTTTTATGGATTTGATACATCTTGGTTTTTGGTATGAAAGAATGCTAATGCTTAAATAAAACTTATTTGCATTTTTCCTTATCTGTAGTCCAAATTTTCCCCATTTGGTATTTTTTTTTTCCCTTCTTGCTTTGTTCTTAATCGTGATAGGATATCCTTACCTATATACTGTCAAATCCTTACCATATCTTGAGTACTTCTTGCTGTCCAGACGATCACTTATTTTAAACATTTTATTACTGTAAGATGAATACCGCACTTATTTTTGATGTTCTTTATTTGACGAAAAGCTTTTATTTAAGATGGTGAAAGTTGAAAATTGCAGGCAACAACAGATAAATGATCTTGAGGTTCCCAAGAAGAAGCTAGAGGAAATTACTCACACCTCCACAATCACTTGTAAATTAACCCGGAAATAATCCATTGCAAGAGATTTGTCATCCCATTTGTCCATATTGGCTTCTGTTTATGTTTGAGAAAACAGAGTCCACGTTCATTGTTGGCTCCCCCATGATTCCAGGGAAAAAGGAATCTGGCAGAGACGATAGTTGACACCCATTACTCGCATTATTTGTTTCTGGGTTTTTCTGACGGTGTCCCGTGAGCGACATCCAAACATTTCATTCAATTTATTATGTATATATATATAAATTAATAATAATTATTTTTTTGACATTTATATAATTTTTCTAATTAATTCCTTTGCATTTATATGTTTATTATTTTTTTTTTATATTTTTAAAAATATAATATTTGAAATATATCTTAATGAGTGTCCTATCCATAAGCACCCGTTAGGCTGACCATTTGTTTATTTTTTTTTCCTGCAAAAACCCACATTACTCTTATCTCGATTTGGGCAGCCATGATGAAACCTTTGTGGGATAAGGCCTAATGGAACTACTTTTGGGAGTTTACACTACAACTTATTTTCACTTTAGTTTAACCAAATGCCGATGGTCATGTAGCTAATGACAAAGATGGAAATGAATTAAGCATTGTTGGGCCATTGCACTTGCAGGATTATTATATGTTTGATAAAGCACAATATAGAGGGCTCATTATAGGAACTTGAAGCATTGTTGGCTGGATTTTGACCACTTAATGGGAGAGGCAAGCTCACAAAATGACAGCAAACCTTTTCTTAAGTTTGTCATAATGACTTCGATATCTAATGTTAGTTATTTCTTGGTAAAGTAACTTTTCTGGTCTACAATGACCTCCACTATCCATATTATGTTTTTTTGGTAAAAAAAAATAGTTTGGGTGGAATCACCACGAGTTAGGGTATGCTTCTAGCATTATAAGTCACTTATAGAGATTCTTACAGATCGCTTATCAGTACATTTCTCGCATTAACAATAGGATTCGCAAACACGACCTTTTGTGAAAAAATGACTATTTTTATTAACTGAACCAACTTGTGTTGGCCTATCCATAGTCGCATTCGGTAAAGAATAAAGATACTTTTGGGAGTGTGTAAGACATTTGCTGCATTAGTGGTTAGGTAGAGTTAAATCACCAGACGTAATTTTTGAAACTAGGAACAACATAAAATGAATTGGGATGGGAATTAGGTTAGTTTTCAATCAAATATGATCAAACATTTTTTTTTTTTTGTTGGTATTGGAGGATTCTTTTCCTCTTTTGGCATCATTTGAATGTGAAAAAAATTGTGAATTTGGTGTATGGTAAATCAGTCAGTGTTGTCATTATCAAACTTAGATTATTTTATCCTACAGTCTTGCAAGATTACTTGCTCGAGCGGGAGACTAAAACTTGATTGAGCAACTCTACGGGCTACGGGTGTGATTCTATGTCAATGGCAATAATTTGAGCATCTATTTTCATTAAGAGCACTATATTTAGCCCAAAAGGATGTTTCTGCGGATTAACCCCCACGAACAGGATTCTGTTTGACCCGTTAGATTCTGGGCCACAGTCCTTCCATCCAACCTAAATAAAACTTGGCGTGCATTGATACTCAAATGCACAGGGATGGCAATAAGGGTGGTGGTTGGCGAGAAGTGGGGCAGGAGGTAGGGAACTTACCCTCGCCCCGTATATCACCAATATTTTAATATAATACAATATATATATTTTTGTATGTATAATATATGAAATAAATATTATATTATTATTATTATTATTATTTAAATATATTGTATGAAATAAGTAACATGTTAAGGGACTCTCGGAGAGAGGCCTAAACGAGAGTCTTCCTGGCAATAAGGGCGGTGGTTGACGAGAGGTGGGGCAGGAGGTAGGGAACTTACCCTCGCCCAACATATCACCTATATTTTAATATAATACAATATATATATGTATATTTTTATATGTATAATATATGAAATAAATGTTATGTTATTATTATTATTATTTAAATATATTGTATGAAATAAGTAACATGTTATGTTAATTATAATGGAATGACGTATAATTTTTTTTATAAAAACTTCAAAAGAATGATTGATAAAATTATTATTAGATCTATATTGATTGAAAAGGTTAAATCAAACAAAAACAATAATAATGATAGTGGGCCGGGGCAGGTGGACCCATGGAACTAGTGGGGTTGGACAAGGACAGAGGCGGGGCAAACTTTTGTATAAGGGATAATATCAGAAACCTCCCCTGAGGTTTCTTGAAATATCACTAAGCTCCCCTCACATTTTGGAAATCTCTTTTACCACCCCTCAAGTGATTGTGGGGTCAGAAGTAGCTAGTTGACTTCATCAGTTGCCAATAATACCCTTGTTTCTGCTGTTACCTTATTCAGCTTATAAAAGGAAAAAAATTTAAAGTAAAGAAATTAAAACAATTAAATATTTTACGCTTAAAGCTTTTTGGGGACATTTTACTCTCAAACATTCAATTTATAATAAATATATAAATGTTTTTAAGTAAAATTCAAAAAGTGTTACTGTAATTTCTTACGAAAAAAAACTAGTAGGTTATTTATTTAATATAAATTAAATATTTTTTAAAAAAGAAATATCCCATAAAGTACCAATTCTTTATGGCTTTTCTCTATTACATGAACCAAGTATCAGGTTTTAATGGGCATTTTATTCTGAATCATTTAAGTTATGTTAAATATATAAATATTTGCAAATAAAATTCAAAAGTCATTACACAAATATTTTTACAGAAATAGCAGTAACCTCCCTTAAATATAAATGAAGTATTTGAAAGTAAAAAAAAATTGTCCATAACATACCAGTTCTTTACGAGTTTCTTCCATTATATGAATAAAGTACTAGCTATTTATGAGCATTTTACTTTAAATCATTTAATTTATATTAAATACATAAATGTTTATAAGTGAAATTCAAAAAGTGTTACACTAATATTATTACGAAAGGAAAACTAGTACGGGTGAATTTAGTAGGCATTTAATCATATAATTTATTAAATACTGTAAGAGTGATATACTAATATTTTTACGAAAGGAAACTAGTAGGTTTTGTATTTAACATAAATTAAATACGTGAAAGTAAAAAAAAAAAAAGAAATTGCCCATAATATATCAGCTCTTTATAGGTTTTCTCTATTACACGAACAAAGTAATAGCTATTTATGAGTATTTTATTCTGAATCATTTAATTTATATTAAATATACAAATGGTTGTAAGTAAAATTCAAAAAATATTACGCTCATATTTTTACGAAAGGGAAACTGATAGGTTTTGTATTTAATATAAATTAATTATGTGAAAGTAATACTCGTAGGTAATTTAATTAGTTTAATTAGTTACTTAATTAAATGCATCCATTTCATAAACCCTAAAGGATGAGTTTAATTAGTTTAATTGTATGAGTGTCCTCATTAAAGGATGAACTAGCCATTTCTTTGCCCAGTTACCTCTCCATTTGCGCAGCTATTTCAAGCGGTAGTTTCACCTTTTAAAGGAGAAACTGGAAGCACTCAAAGTAGTCGTCGCATGTCCAACGGTCAGTGCTCATGCCAGAAAAATACTCTCCAATTCACATTTTCCACCTACTGCAACTTTCTTATGTCACTGTATCAGTCAACCTAAGGGTATGAAGGGAACTAAAATACTCTCCCTCCTCCAAAATGCATTTTCTATTGTTACTTTTGCTTAGAGGGGCTGACATTGTTAAGAAAATGTCAATTCAAAGGGTGGTAAGAGAGATTTCCAAAATGTGGGGGGAGCTTAGTGATATTTTAAGAAACCTCAGGGGAGGTTTCTGATATTATCCCTTTGTATAATGGGGTTCCGCCCCAAAACCGCTTCGTTGAGATCCCTACAAATGTGCTTTGTTTCTGACGCAGATGGGAAGAGATCTCCTTTCGTGCTGGTACATGGTTAAGACTTTGGTGCAGTTATATTATTATTATATTAGAAAAAGATACTATAAAATATAATTATCACTAAGTGAGTTAATGTACGTTTAATGTAAGGGATAATATCACAAACCTCCCCTAAGGTTTTTAATAATTACAGAGCACTCTCATCAGATTTTGAAAATTACATATACCTTCCCTTCTTTTACTGTTTGGTAATAATATAGGTCCAACAAGAAAGATTTTCTCACAAAAATTCAAATTGCCCTTTTGTACAGAAATAAGAAAGAAAAATATAGTATATACAATCATTTTCTTCCACACCTTGCACAAATCAACAAGCCTAATTCTTAACAATTATCCAATCATAAGTTTTAAAATCAAATAACCATTCAAAAGATCCCAATTTGCATGTACAATATCAATACTTGCCATCCAAATAAAAAAGAAGAAAACACACACAACCTCCATTGACAACTAATTTTATACCTCAAAATTAAATATTAATGCTCAAATACCTTTTCGATACAACTTAATCTGACTTATAACTCTTGTAGCCTTAAAAATATTAATATCTCAAAAGTAGAGAATAAATTCTACCTTCACAATAAAATAATAATAATAAATTTCCAATCTAATTAAAATAAATTCTTATGTAATTATTGACATTTTATATAAATTTTTTTGTCAACAAACAAATTATGACAAATTTCACATCTTTTATGCTTTTTCCTATTTTAATCATCAATATCATTATTTATTTCTCTATCACTACGAGTCTCTTCATTTTCTTCTAGTTTGACACATAATCTACTCCCTCTATTGATTTTGTAATTTCAATTTGCTAGTATCCACAAAATTGAAGATGATAAAAAGAGGTTATATTAACTAGAAAAGAAAGGGGGGAAAATAGACAAGAGATGGAAAAATAGATTTTTTTTATTTTGTAAATTTATTGTCTTAAATTTAAAATTGTCTATCAAGTGGAGGGCATTATAGGTATTTTACTATGTCAAAAGAGGTAAGTGTAATTTTTTAAACCTGAGAGGAGTCGGGTGAAATTGTCAGAAACCTCAAGGGAGGTTTCTAAAATTATCCCTTAATGTAATTTGGTTATACACAAAATTTAATTTGTTTACAAAAACTCCCTAGTGTATATTAAATTCTAAAAGGAACAAACAACAAGCGTATCAACCCCAATTGCAAAAGGCAAACTCATGGATTGAGGTTAATTAAGTGCAACGGACAACATAAATGGTTAAATACCATTTCTTTTAGGGTTACTTTTGACATTATCATGAAAGAGTATTGAACCACCAGAACCACCATGCATTCGTATGAATTTAGAACAATTCTTATATAGAGGCATATTGATGAGAGGTAAGGTTTGAATCCTTGAGACCTCTCATCCCACAATTAACGTGGTGGCCAACTCATCCAGAGGAAGTTGGTTTGTTACGTAATCAAATACCCAAATATGCCACTCTATCTTTTTGGTGATAGACTACCAAATGCCAAGCTGATCCGGCAATCACATAAAACACAACTTAATTAAACAAATAATTTCAGGTCAATAGTTTTTGGCATATTCCATCTACAATATGATACTGGATTCATTTTTTAGCCTCTTATCTTCATGTTAGTAATGCCAAGTGCCCTCATCATCAAGTCTAACACTTTGAACAATTCCATTCAAAATTAAAGAATTGTCAACCAGTACGTTGGAATTATTCAACTATAAACTTCCCTGCACCAAACCAAGCCTGGAATAAAATTATACTTATGCACTTCAGATTCCAGAGAAGAAGTCAAAAACCTGTAGTTTTTGTTCAATTTTTTGGGTTTAGTAAGAATTTTTTACTTGAAGGCAAGCCTGGTGAAGGAACTATACTTGATTAATCACTTTTATCAGCTTATTTTCTCCTTTGCTGTCTTATTCCGTCATCAGGGTCTCAAAATGTTCAGTTCTCCGAGGACTAGGTTCACCATTAAGAATTCGCTATATACATGCATGCATCCATGCATGTATGCACGCGCGCACACACACACGCACATATATATATATATATATATATATATATAGAGAGAGAGGGGGGGGGGGGGGGAGAGAGAGAGACAAACACACACCTCTGTGGCTAAATGAACATGCGAGAAGACATAGAAATCAAATCGATGCTGACTCAAGAAGGTATATGTAGTTCAGTACTTATTCCTGGTCTTGGTCAATTGTTATCAAGATTTTCTTGGTAACTTCCACCTTAATATAATTGTACGACAATTGAATAAAGCTTCTGATTTCCGTTGCAGAGCTTATGCATGCTCACTTTCCCAGAGATTTTTAATGCGTTTTCTGTCCCTCTCCCCAGAAAGTCTCACCCTCATATGGACCTGAAATCCTCTGAGGCTGCTTTTAGGTAACATCCTAGCTATTTCATAGAAAAAAACTCTTTGGTCAATTGGGTGTTTTTTAATTTTTTGGGAAAATAGACTGTGTCAAACCAAATACAAGTACTCCTGTGCAACGCAAAACATGAAAGCCTTTTACCGAGTTTTGAAGTCAACCAGCAGCTACTCCATATGCATTTCATGAGCTACCAAATCTGTTTTACTTCAGAGAGCTAGCTAGGTGAGGCAGAAATAATGGAGAAAAGGCTCTATGATGTCGCTGCGGACGGTGACGTTTCCACTTTTGTTCATTTGCTTCAAGAAGATCCACTTCTTCTTGATAAAGTAAGTTTGAATTGCCAGGATAAGAATCCTCTGCACATAGCAGCAATGCTGGGGCATGTAGCTTTTGTACAAGCAATCTTAGGAGTTAATTCTGATATGTGCTTGGTTCCTGATCGATTTGGGAGAAACCCACTACACATTGCAGCCATCAAAGGCAGATTGGCGGTATTGCAAGAGCTAATTCATGCTAGGCCCCTAGCAGCTCGAGAAAAAACAGAAGGTGGAGGCAACATTTTGCACTTGTGCGTCAAGTACAATCAGCTGGGGGCTTTGCAGATTCTAGTCCAGACTATAAGAGATCATGAGTTTCTGAATGCCAAAAACGATGATGGCATGACCATTTTGCATCTGGCAGTTTGTGACAAGCAAAATGAGGTACCTCTGTTCTTATTTATTGTTTTTATAGAACTGGCTCCCATAGGATGAAATGTTTAGATGAAACCCTTGATTTTACGATATAGATTAAAACTTTGGTAAAATACTTCCATCTCGAGGAAGTGTTGGGTGGAGAGTTGGAGACAGCTCGTGTGAAACTGAAAAGATCAAGTCTAGTTTTTCAGTATTGCTTCTAATTGACTTGAAATGGAAATGAATTGCAGACCATCAAATACTTGCTACGGAACAAGGTAGTAGATGTGAACACGAAAACTGCAAATGGGAACACTGCTTTAGACCTTGTTCAGGGAGACATTTACTCAGAAATTGCGCGATCTCTTGAAGACGCTGGAGCCAAAAGAGCCAAGGACATATCTCCCTCTGCTACTGCGGGAAATGACGGGCATGAAAATAATTCACACAGCCAGCCTTCACCGGGCGGGGATTGGCTAGCAAGGAAAAGGGATGCACTAATGGTGGTGGCCTCACTTATTGCAACAATGGCATTTCAAGCTGGGGTGAATCCGGCTGGAGGCGTTTGGCAAGATGACAAAACAGATTATCCAAATCCACACAACGCGGGAGAAGCTGTGATGGCACACAGCCATCCAAAATACTACAAAAACTTCATCCGGGTTAATACAGTAGCCTTTGTTTCATCTCTGAGCACGATCATGTTTCTCATCAGTGGTTTGCCCTTCAGGAGGAAGTTCTTCATGTGGTGTTTAATGGTGATCATGTGGTTGACAATTTCAGCAATTGCTTTAACTTATGGCATCTCGATCGTGATTGTAACGCCAAAAGACTATAGAAAACAATTGAGCCATGTCATCGAGACTGCTGTCACAGTGTGGTGCGGTGTGATGGCGCTCCTGCTGCTGGGGAACACGATTCGGTTGATTAACAGGTGGTTCAAAGGTCGTGGTAACAATGTGAATCGAAGAATTAAACGTGGGATTGATTCTTCAGTTCAATCGCAAAGCAATGATAAGAATGAGGGTCTTCAAATGTGTTGATACTACTTTGTTGATCGAGTAATGTTGCTTGGATTCCAACTCAAAGCAAGAAGAGTCTGTGTATTTTCAAATCCTCATCCAAATCCACTCTCCTGTCAGGATGACTTAGAAAGTTTACAAATAACGAATTTTCAATCCAGTCGATTTGGGTATCATTTCGAATCCTTTCTTTTACATCTCTTAGTCTCTCCCTTTGAGTAATGCATCTTGTTTCTGTAAGTAGTGAAGAATGGATAGCATGCAATGACCATAGTATTTGATTTGACTTTGTATTGTTGAGTGTGGTTTTAGACCTCACCTGCACATGCTAGTTGTGATAGTATTGGGTTCTAGAAATTGTTTATGTCGTTTAAAATACTGAATTTGAAATAGTCAATTGTCATGTGTAATCTGAATTATCTTTAAATTTATGGAGAAATTATCTTATAAAGTTAGTTAAACAAATTAGTTGAGTGAATATTTATTGGCAAACATTGTGTGAAATTGCCATATGTATCAATATATTATTTAATCTATATTTACCAAACTAAGTTACTTGACATAGTTAAAAAGAACATAACTCAAATGAATACTTTTTCTTGTATTTATGCTCTCTTGTATTTATCCTCACTTATATTTACAGACACTTTTTCTTGTATACAAATATTATCCTCTCTTGTATTGATATACTTTTTCTTTTTAATTTTATCAAATTAAAAATGTAATACATGAACCATATCTTAACGAGTGCCTCGCGTTGGTTGGACAAACCCTTAACAACTTTCTATATACACTAGCATTTTACCCGTACATTAGCATGGATTATTTGTTGTTTTGGTTACTTATGAATCTTCGCAAGACATGAATAATTCACCAATGAGATCTTATATATTGATTCATATTTATTTCAAAAAATATTGTATTCCAAATGTCCAACTGTCAATTTTTAAAAACTTTTTTATGTAAATTTATTATAACGTGATAGTATTCATTATATCTTAGGATGCATAACAGGTGTTCTTTAAAATGGTCATCAAACTTTATAACGAATATACACCTACCTATTAGTTTTTATTTAAAGACAAAAAAAATGCAACAATCAATTTTATAAAGAATGAATTTTCAATTTCTAGCAATATTATAATATTAATATTACCAATGTAACAATTAAATTCACACTAAGAAAAGTTACTATATATGGATAGAAAAGTAATTCAAATTTATAGAAACAGATGTAAGTTGCTAGAAGAGAGTGTGATACAAAAGTAAATAAAACCAAGTATTCATTAGCCCTTTAATTCTTTTCAATTAAACATGCCACATAGGAGAGAGAAAATAATCATATACATACACATATATAAAATAGATTCTACCTATCATATTATAATGAGCAAATCGTATATACATTGATGGTGTATACACTATCACGGTTGGATATACGACACAGATGCAAAATTTGAGTTTTAAATTCAAATTCGGATTATGTGTCATGTATTAAATGATGAAAGTGTATACATTGTCAGTGTATATAAGATTAATCTTATTATAATTGCCAACTAAACAGCGTAACTAAATTAATACAAATTTCAAATGAATTCATTTCAAATCATTCATAAAATCCAAATTCATTTATCGCAATAGGACGACAAAATTGAATATATGTTCATTTAAACATGATTATATGGGTGTATTATGAGTTCTTAGATAAGATTGTCAACCTGACTAGTCTCATTTGAGTTCAGCTCGAAAATTGGGGATTGTGCCTTATGTTTAATTAGACTGGATACAGTTTGGGCCTAAATATTAGGCCGATTGAAAGCGAGCTAAGGTTGAATCTTATTAAACTCAATCCAATTGTAGCCTGGTCCAAGTAATTATATATATTTAAGTATATAAAATACATAATAATAATATATGTAATCTATAACTATGCATATTATAACTTACAAAAATTATTAGTTTAAAGAGAATCATATAGTAATACACAAATATTAAACCACATGTAGTTATGCATTAATGGTGAATTTCGATTGAATCCGAGCTAAGTCTAAAACTCTAACAATTTTGTAAGTCGAGTACGGGCATCATAAATTTATAATGATGAACTCAACCCCTAAGCTCAAAAGTTCCAAGCTCTATTTCTTTTGTGAGCTGAGTTGAACTTGCTAAACTCCCGCTCATTAAGTCCGATTGATCGACTAAGAAGGATTGATTTCACACGGTGCGTTCACAAGCCGTGACTTTCACAAGACTTTTTGAGAAAATCAGTAGCGTTCCCATTGCAGAGCAATAGTTGAGCAAGAGTTGAGAAATTCAATCTCCATTTCGTCACGCGTCCTGGTCTAAGCCTCTCTCAAGGTTTACCAAACTGCGTGTTAACCTATCTAGTCATCATCACAAACTAAAATGATTCTGAGTAGAAAGTGGAAACCTCCTGCTTTTTATTTTACAGATTGCTAATTCGTCGTCACTTTCGAAGACACTTCTCTGAGGCTGCCTTGTAAGTTACTACAATCTCCTAGATGTTTGCTGGTGGTAAATAAAATAGTGTGTCCGCGTCTGGTGTGACATTCCACTATGGCATTTTCTTCTTTCTGCTCAATGACTCTGTCAATGCACAAATGGAAAAGAATAGTAAAAGACTTCTTGAGAAGTCAAGTAAACGAGCCGAGCAGCAAATACCTTCCACCATAGATAAATCTGTCTTGAATGGCAATAAGGGAACCCAATTTGAGAGGCTTAGACAGAAAAGTAGGGAGGGAGAAATTCAGAAAAGGCTTAGACAGGAAACTAGAGAGGAAGAGATGGGGGAAAGGCTTAATGATGCTGCAGTTAAGGGTGATGCTGAAACCCATCTGTGTGATGCTGCATTTAAGGGTGATGCTGCAACCCTTCAGCGGCTAATTGGAGAAGATCAACTTCTTCTTGATAAAGTTAGTTTGAATTGCCAGGATAAGAATCCGCTGCACATAGCAGCAATGCTGGGGCATGTAGCTTTTGTACAAGCAATCTTGGGAGTTAATTCTGATATGTGCTTGGTTCCTGATCGATTTGGGAGAAACCCTCTACACATTGCAGCCATCAAAGGCAGATTGGCGGTATTGCAAGAGCTAATTCATGCTAGACCCCTGGCAGCGCGAGAAAAAACAGAAGGCGGAGGCAACATTTTGCACTTGTGCGTCAAGTACAATCAGCTGGGGGCTTTGCAGTTTCTAGTCCAGACTATAAGAGATCATGAGTTTCTGAATGCCAAGAACGATGATGGCATGAGCATTCTGCATCTGGCCGTTTGTGACAAGCAAAATGAGGTACCTCTGTTCTTATTTATTGTTTTTATAGAACTGGCTCCCCATAGTATGAAATGTTTAGATGAAACCCTTGATTTTACGATATAGATTAAAACTTTGCTAAAATACTACTATCTCGAGGAAGTGTTGGGTGGAGAGTTGGAGACAGCTAGTGTGAAACTGAAAAGATCAAGTTTAGTTATTCAGTATTGCTTCTAATCGACTTGAAATGGAAATGAATTGCAGACCATCAAATACTTGCTACGGAACAAGGTAGTAGACGTGAACACGAAAACTGCAAATGGGAACACTGCTTTAGACCTTATTCATGGAGACATTAACTCAGAAATTGCACGATCTCTTGAAGACGCTGGAGCCAAAAGAGCCAAGGACATATCTCCCTCTGCTACTGCGGGAAATGACTGGCAAGAAAATAAATCACACAGCCAGCCTTCACAGGGCGGGGATTGGCTAGCAAGGACAAGGAATGCCCTAATGGTTGTGGCCTCACTTATTGCGACAATGGCATTTCAAGCTGGGGTGAATCCGGCTGGAGGCGTTTGGCAAGATGACAAAACAGATTATCCAAATCCACACAACGCGGGAGAAGCTGTGATGGCACACAGCCATCCAAAATACTACAAAAACTTCATCCGGGTTAATACAGTAGCCTTTGTTTCATCTCTGAGCACAATCATGTTTCTCATCAGTGGTTTGCCCTTCAGGAGGAAGTTCTTCATGTGGTGTTTAATGGTGATCATGTGGTTGACCATTTCAGCAATTGCTTTAACTTATGGCATCTCGATCGTGATTGTAACGCCAAAAGACTATAGAAAACAATTGAGCCATGTCATCGAGACTGCTGTCACAGTGTGGTGCGGTGTGATGGCACTCTTGCTGTTGGGGAACACGATTCGGTTGATTAACAGGTGGTTCAAAACTCGTGGTAACAATGTGGATCCAAGAATTAAACGTGCAGTTCAATCGCAAAGCAATGATAAGAATGAGGGTCTTCAAATGTGTTGATACTACTTTGTGGTAGAAATTGACATATCAAAGCTAGCCAAGTGATACTCTTCCATCGGCCAGTTGATTGAGTAATGCTGCTTGGATTCCAACTCAAAACAAGAAGAGTCTGTGTATTGATGGATTTGGCTGGACTTGGTTTCAAATCCTCACCCAAATCCACTCTACTAAGTGTTGGATTTGAAATCCTTAAAAAGTTGTTGGATTAGGGTATCATTTCGAATCCTTTCTTTTACATCTCTTAGTCTCTCCCTTTGAGTAATGCATCTTGTTTCTGTAAGTAGTGAAGAATGGATAGCATGCAATGACCATAGTATTTGATTTAACTTTGTATTGTTAGAGTGTGGTTTTAGACCTCACCTGCATATGCTGGTTGTGATAGTATTGGGTTCTAGAAATTGTTTATGTCATTTAAAATAGTGAATTTGAAATAGTCAATTGCCATGTGTAATCTGAATTATCTTTAAATTTATGGAGAAATTATCTTATAAAGTTAGTTAAACAAATTAGTTGAGTGAATATTTATTGGCAAACATTGTGTGACATTGCTATATGTATCAATATATTATTTAATCTATATTTACCAAACTAAGTTACTTGACATAGTTAAAAAGAACATAACTCAAATGAATAGATAAATGTTGTTCGAAGAAAAATTTTCACTTGTTTAGTTAGTTAAGGGAAGACTTGACTACAAAATAGGTAAAGCCCGTTATTAAGCAATTGAGTTACTAAACCTCTTCAATTATGGTACATAGGAGAGATAAATCACTTAATCGAAAACCAAATTCTTAATTTGATTTTTTTTAACAAGCGCTCAATAGGCACTCGTTAAGGCACTTAAACCACACACAACCTTCCATGTGAATCTGCACGTTAACAAATATTATCCTCTCTTATATTTATATACTTTTTCTTTTTAATTTTATCAAATAAAAAATGTAATACATGAACCACATCTTAACGAGTGCCCGGCGCTGGTTGGACAAAACCTTAACGACTTTCTATATACACTAGTATTTTGCCCGTACATTAGCATGGATTATTTGTTGTTTTGGTTACTTATGAATCTTAGCAAGACATGAATAATTCACTAATTGTATCTTATTTATTGATTCATATTTATTTCAAAAAATATTGTATTCCAAATGTCCAACTGTCAATTTTTAAAAACTTTTTTATGTAAATTTATTATAACGTGATAGTATTCATTATATCTTAGGATGCATAACAGGTGTTCTTTAAAATGGTCATCAAACTTTAAATTGAGTATACACCTACAATTACCTATTAGTTTTTAGTTAAAGAAAAAAAAATGCAACAATCAATTTTATCAAAAATGAATTTTCAATTTCTAGCAATATTATAATATTAATATTACCAATGTAACAATTAAATTCGCACTAAGAAAAGTTACTATATATGGATAGAAAAAGTAGTTCAAATTTATTGAAACAGATGTAAGTTGTTAGAAGAGAGTGTGATACACAAGTAAATAAAAACCAAGTATTCATTAGCCCTTTAATTCTTTTTTTTTTTTGTAACCCGGAACATACTCCGACTCGAACCCTTAGGACTCGAGTCGGCACACCAAACCGGAGGAGTACACCACAGCCCCATGCAGCGATCTCAGGCGAGTCACGACGGTTCAAATTCAAGGTAAGATTAGAACTTAGGACCACAAGAGTCCTGAAGAGCCCGCTTACCATTGGACCACCCCCGCGAGAGCTAGCCCTTTAATTTTCTTCAATTAAGCATGCCACAAAAGAGAGAGAAAATAAGCATATACATACACATATAAAATAGATTCTACCTATCATATTATAATGAGTAAATCTTATATACACTGACGGTGTATACACTATTACAGTTGGATATACGACACATATGCAAAATTTGAGTTTGAAATTTAAATTCGAATTATATGTCATGTATTTAATGGTGAAAGTGTATACACTGTCAGTGTATAGAAGATTAATCCTATTATAATTGCCAACTAAACAGTGTAACTGAATTAATACAAATTTCAAATGAATTCATTTCCAATAATTCATAAAATCCAAATTCATTTATTGCAACAGGAAGATAAACTGAATATATGTTCATTTAAACATGATTATATGGGTGTAGTATGAGCTCTTAGATAAGACTGTCAATCTGACTAGTCTCCTTTGAGTTCAGCTTGAAAATTGAGGATTGTGCCTTATATTTTAACTAGACTGGATATAGTTTGGACCTAAATATTAGGCCGATTGAAAGCGAGCTAACCTTGAACCTTATTAAACTCAATCCAATTATAGCCTGGTCCAAGTAATTATATATATTTAAGTATATAAAATACATAATAATAATGTATGTAATCTATAATTATGCATATTATGTCTTAAAAAATTATTAGTCTAAAGAGAATCATATAGTGATACACCAATATTAAACATATACTACCACACGTAGTTATGCATTAATGGTGAATTTCGATTGAATCCGAGCTAAGTCTAAAGCTCTAACAATTTTGTAAGTCGAGTATGAGATTCATAAATTTATAATGATGAACTACTCAACCCCTAAGCTCAAAAGTTCCAAACTCTAATTCTTTTGAGAGCTGAGTTGAACTTGCTAAAGTCCCGCTCATTAAGTCCGATTGATCGACTAAGAAGGATTGATTTCACACGTTGCGTTCACAAGCCGTGACTTTTTCAGAAAATCAGTAGTGTTGAGCAAGAGTTGAGAAATTCAATCTCCATTTCGTCTCTCAAAAGCAGTCCTTCCTGACTGACGCGTCCTGGTCTAAGCCTCTCTCAAGGTTTACCAAACTGCGTGTTAATCTATCTAGTCATCATCATAAACTAAAATAATTCTGAGTAGAAAGTGGAAACCTCCCGCTTTTTATTTTACAGATTGCTAATTCGTCGTCACTTTCGAAGACACTTCTCTGAAGCTGCCATGTAAGTTACTACGATCGATCTCCTAGATGTTTGCTGGCGGCAAAATACTGTGTCCGCGTCTGGTGTGACATTGCACTATGGCATTTTCTTCTTTCTGCTCAATGACTCTGTCAATGCATAAATGGAAAAGAATAGTAGAAGACTTCTTGAGAAGTCAAGTCAACGAGCCGAGCAGCAAATACCTTCCACCATGTATAAATCTGTCTTGAATGGCAATAAGGAGAACCCAATTTGAGAGGCTTAGACAGAAAACTAGAGAGGGAGAAAATCAGGAAAGGCTCAAACAGGAAACTAGAGAGGAAGAGATGGGGGAAAGGCTTAATGATGCTGCAGTTAAGGGTGATGCTGAAACCCACCTGCGTGATGCTGCAGTTAAGGGTGATGCTGCAACCCTTAAGCGGCTAATTCGAGAAGATCCACTTGTTCTTGCTAAAGTTAGTTTGAATTGCCAGGATAAGAATCCCTTGCACATAGCAGCAAGTCTTGGGCATGAGGAGTTTGTACAAGAAATTTTAGAAGTCAATGGTGAAATGTGCTTGGCTCGTGATCGACTTGGGAGAAATCCATTGCATCTCGCAGCTATCCACGGCAGAGTGACTGTCTTACAACAGCTGATTCGTGCCAAACCCCTAGCAGCTCGAGAAAAGGTTGCCGGAGGAGGGACTGTGTTACATTTGTGTGTCAAGTATAATCAGCTCGAAGCTTTGAAGTTTCTGCTCCAGACCATAAAGGATGATGAGTTCGTCAATTTGAAAGATGGTGATGGAATGACCGTGCTTCATCTGGCAATTTGTGATGAGCAAAATAAGGTGTGTTTTTAAGTGTACTGATAAGTGGGCGTTTGTTAAAGTAAATCTCTTTTAATTTTTAAGCTTCACCTCAATCTTGAGTTCATTTGAATGACTAGTGCAATTTAATCTTGTTCTTAATTCTCAGTTAATACAATCACTTTACCCGTTCACATCTTCCTTAATTGCATCCTGCATCTTGCCAGTAACATATCAAGTTTTCTGCTAGAAGTGATTTTACTGAACAGTGAACGCCTGCAATCTTCAACAAATGAAATTTGCATTCAACTTTGATGAACTGGGCAGGTAAAAATTGCACTTGAATGAGCTAGCTAATGAACACGAAAGTGCCAACTCAAGCATGGAAGTGGAAGTTTCTGAATCTTCTTGGCTCTATATGATTGACTTTGACTTGGTCTATCCAGTGACTTTTTTATCTAATTAGCTTGAAAAATATATATATATATATGCAGACAATCAAATACTTGTTAGACGGCAAGAAAGTGGATGTGAACGCGACGAATGCAAATGGGAACACCGCATTAGACCTCCTCCATGAAGAAGCTAACTCAGAAATTGCACAATACCTCAAAGACGCTGGAGCTGAAAGAGCCAAAAAGGACATAGCCGGCAGCGATTGGTTGTCTAGGAAAAGGGAGACACTAATGGTGGTGGCCTCACTAATTGCAACAATGGCATTTCAAGCTGGGGTAAGCCCCGCCGGAGGTGTTTGGCAAGACGACTCGTTACCAGGTGCAGAACCACATACTGCAGGAAAAGCGGTGATGGCATATAAACATCCAAGATACTATCGAAACTTCATCAGAACTAATACGGTAGCCTTTGTTTCATCTCTCAGCACAATTTTGTTTCTCATCAGTGGATTACCCTTCAGGCACAGGTTCTTCATGTGGGCTTTGATGGTGATCATGTGGTTGACGATTTCAGCCATCGCTACAGCTTATGGCATATCGATTGCTATAGTAACTCCAAAGGATCACAGGAAACAGCTGAGCCATGTAATTGAGACTGCAGTCACGGTGTGGTGTGGTGTGATGGCGCTCTTGCTGCTGGGAAACACGATGCGATTGGCAAACAGGTGGCTGAAACGTCGTGGTATAGATTTGTTCAAGAAAGTAAGACATCGGAATCGGGATGTTCAACCACAAACCAACCATAACCAAGAAAATCTGCAACAAATACATTGCAGTTGATTTTTATGTACTATCCTGCAATTCCAATTCTAATCTTCTGTAGATTGTACAACTTAGTTTGTAATATTTTTAAGATGAGCAAAAGAATTGGTGAAAATCCATCTATGTTTTGTAAGTGTGAGAGAATTATAAACGTAATTAAGTCCTAATTTGGAAGGACGTGGGGAACCTTCTTTAACCATATGGAGCCGAACTTTTGCTGGAAGATATGAATCTTCTTGGAATCATTTGGAAGAATTATTGCATTTATAAAGGGATTTTGTCAAATTCATGAACTTAACACTGGGAACATAGACTTGCAGAGTTTTACTAAAGAGAAAGGGAACAGGAAAACAGAGAGTTTTGTCTGTGAATTTTAAGTGTAAAAAGGAGCAGAAATTAAGCATATTTGCTAGCTAGTTCACACGACTGGAGTAATGGACAATAGCTGCCAATTAGTTTCACACTTTCACTGCTGCACTAAAACATAAACTGGAGCAAAGGAGCCACCATTTGATATCTTCCAACAAAGTTTCCACACATCACAATCCATAACTATCTTCACTCTTCACAACTAAATTTTAGAAGAAGCTAAATTCGAACAACTGAATCCATAAAAGCAGAAGAATCCACAAAAGCATTGCAAACATTATCTAGTTTCTTCAAAAAAAAAAAAAAAAGGCACTAGGAACCACAGATGACTCTAGCAGATCCCTGAGGAAAAAAAAAGAGAGAAACTAATACAAATTACAAAAGTTTAGGTTCTGTAAGACAAATATTAGCATTCAAAGAATTTAAAAGTGAAACAAAAGCACCAGGGCAAAATTGTGAAATTAATTTCACAATGCAAACCTTTGGCTTAGGTATAAAAGTTCACTGTTTAATAGAAAGAAACATCTGACTACTCATCATGATATAGATTTGAGTCGAAAAACAGCCAAAGCAAGAATTTGAAGCACCAAAACAGGGTAAAATGAATAAAGTAACTGCTTGGATTCAACAAAACATCCCAATTTAACGACAATATTATGCTGCATTTATCGAATAAGCCAAAAAAAAAAAAAAGAAAGGCAATTTCAACTTTGATAATTGTACTCACATGTCATCAAGTAGAATGACCAGGCGAAGGTGATCTCATCTCACACATCAAGGCCCTTAGTGAATAACGATCTTGAGCCCCTCAATACCTTCTTCTTCAATTTTTCTGACTGATTCTTCAGTAGATTGTCCACAGAATTGCACCTCAATCTTCTGCAAGTTGGGAATATCAGCGAATTCAAAGGGGACTTCCTCAAGGTCCTTACAATTTCGCAACTCTAGGTGCTCAAGGTTGGGAAGGGGTTCAGCGGAGGCAGTCCACCTGGCAATGTTCAGACTGTCTAACTTCAAGAATTTGAGTTTGAGAAATTCGCCTTCATTCATTTCCCATTCGCTTCCCTCAAAGGCTCTGGAAACCAAATTTAGGACCTCAAGCTGTTCTAGTCCTCCGATAGCAGATATTCGATCCCATGGTAGGCGAAAATTGGAGAGTGTCAATTTCTTGAGATTCACTGGGAAGCTGAGTTCACCTGGATGTAGAGCCTTGCCTAAGTAAAATATCTTCAGCGACTCCGACTCTGTTAGCAACTCCAATCCCGGAAATTGATTGCAGTTTTCAGAAGAATCCCAGGATTCTTTGAATATGCACTTCAATTTGCAGAGATTGGACAACCTGCTTAAGATCTTCTCTGTATCTTTCCCATATGAAAAAGATGGTGAGGAAAGGGTAACTAAATTGGCTAACGCAGAGGAATTCTCAGGCTCATCTTCCAAGTCGAAGACAACTTGGTTATTTACATGGAGGTGCCTCAGGCTCGTCATGCACCAAATGGTACTTGGCAACAGAATTTTATCTGTCAATCCCTTAACAATAAAAGTCTCGAGTTTCCAGAGATTGGCAATTGAAGGTGGAATTGATTCCAGATCCCCACTAACAGCCAAATACCTCAACTGAATCAACAATTCGATTCCTTTAGGAAAAGACATACCAATGTTGATGCTCTCTAAATCCAACACCCTCAGAAGTTTGAAGCGGTGGGAAATGAAGGAGATATCATATGGACGTCTGGGGTTTGTGTCCGTGGTGGCAAAGAATATCAAGGAACGGGTTTGAGGACCGGAAGGGCTTGAGTTAACAAAATGCTTCCGTTTCAGATTGAAGAACAATCGGTGCTTCTCGTATGTTACAGGATTTGGAGGACGATACTCATAAAAATCAGAACCACCATCTACATCATCAAATACAGTATATGGTTCATCATACCTGGTGATCAGCTGTAGAAAGTTCTCTTCTTTTGCTTTTGACAAGCACATTTGGCGCAGAAGATCATGGATGCGGCATGCTTTGGCCTGTCCCGTGGTTCCTTTTCTGGAAACTGTTACAAGGCTTCGGCCGATAAGATCCATCAAATAGTCCTCTGCAAGATCTTCTAAGCCTTCCAGCTTACTTTTCTGAATGAACCCTTCGGCTATCCACAACCTTATCAACTTGCGCACAGGAATATCTCTGTCCTCCAAAAATGCACCGATATATAGAAAGCATGCTTTTAAATGATCAGGCAAGTGCTCGTAACTTAACAGGAGGATCTCCATGCATGGCGTTTGTCGATCATCAACAATCCTTGAGCTTAAACTTTCTGCAATCGTCTTCCAAACCTTTTGTTTCTTTTCCGCCCTTTCAAGAAGACCAGCTATTGCAACAATTGCAAGAGGCAACCCCTTGCACTTTTCAGCAATTTCCTTCCCAACCTCCAATAGTTCCTCGGGACAATCACCATGAAATATCTTCATTTGTAACAACTTCCAACTTTCATCACTGGAAAATGGACGAAGGCTGTATGGATTAGTCTTTAGCTCGGCTTCCTCCAAGGACACACGGCTCGTCATCAAAATTCTACTGCCATTCTTATCATTTGGGAATGCCCTTTGTAATTCCCTCCAAGCTGTAGCATCCCAAACATCATCCATCACGATCAGATACTTTCTATTTTTCAAGCACTGGTACAACTTCATCTCCAAGTCTTCATCATTCATTTGGTGAATGCCATCCTTAAGCCCGGTATCGTTGCTTAAAATTTCGAGCAACAAATCCCTTTTATCATATTCTTGTGAAACAGAACACCATGCCCGAAAATAAAAACAACGTTCAACTCTGAGATCATTGTAAACTTTTCTGGCCAGAGTTGTCTTGCCAATGCCTGGCATACCAATAATAGAGATGATATCCAGCTCCAAAGATCCTCTTGTTAGTCGATCAATAGTATCTTTCATCTGGTCACCGAGACATACCACAGTTTCATCAATCTTAGGGGTCCTAGCTTGCATTAGTCTGGGGCTTGAGATCTTGGTGACTTTTGGAGCTCGGGCATCACAAGTTTTCCCCTCAAAAATTTGAGAGGCTTTTGTCTTGATAGATTTAATCTCTTGAAGAAGATCAGTAATCCATAACTGATGTTGCCAATGAGCACCAATTCCAACTTCTATCAAGTCGATGACATATTCCGCCTCATACGCCACATCGATAAAATGAGCAGCGAGGTCTTTCAAATCTGGATCCTGGCTATCTTGCTGAAGAATATTCATGAGAGACAATTTCAAAGACTCCAGATCCAACAGCATCTCTTCAATATGATGCTTCACTAAAGCTATTGACTTTGGATCACGTTGGTGCAGTTCCTTTATGTTATATAAGAGAGAATCAAGGAAGCCCGTCCTGTAAGTCTTCGGGATATGAGACTTATGAAAATGTGTCGACATCTCCCTTAGCTCTGACTTGATGAGTTCCATCTTGTGCAGCAAATTAGAGAACAAAATAATCCTTTTCTGGATGATCACTTCTGTCGTTTGCTCAAAAACAAACGAGTAAAAGAGAGATGTTACTCTCCTGGCAGCTGCTTCAAACTGTATGACGATTGAGTTCATTTCTGTTGTAATCTCCTTCAAGTGATTGCCAATAAACGCTTCAAACAACCCCAGCCCTTGATTAACAGTTTCAATTTGAAATTCTCCGAAGGCCATCAAACTTGCACCATTTTGCAACAACTGAGAAGCAACGGTTTCTGCTTTGGTAAAGACAACCTCCAAAAGCCATGCGTAAAGTAAACTCCTGGCCTCCTCTTCGGTAATTAGATTGGCATGAAAGGACTGATAAAGATTTTCTACTTTCTCAGTCTTTTCTTGAATAGTTGCAAAGGTTTCTTCCCCATCTTCTATCTTTGCCTGTGGCAGATACATTGTAAAGTTTCCAACGAAGTTCAAAACCTCCCTTAGGTCTTTAGTCTGACTCTTCTCCTTCATGAAGGTACTGCTGCTGCTCAGTATCAGTTGCTCCTTAAGAAAGACTTCTACTTTGAGAAGACAAATGAATAAGTATAACTCTTCCACATTGGCCGAGATTGATGCTGTTAATGGCAGCAGAACTTTTATTTCTTCTGAGAGACTCTGCATATCTTCACTGGATTCCTCTGGTTCATTAATAACAAAGGCTACCAAGGACTTCAACATCGGGAAAATTCCGTGTCCCTGTTCCCAATTTAAGAGAGAGCAGAGAAAGTAATCCGCCAAAGCTTCATTTCGGCCAGGGCTGATCTTGTTGAGAGATGTCAGGAAATTGAGAGTCAACTCCCAGAACTGTGGATTTTTGGGATCAATCTCGTGTTGTAGGAATATGAGATTGGACTCTAATACCTCTGGAGTAGTAGGATCAATCTCATGTTGAAGATACAGAGGATCAAGCGCCTTACTACTTTGTGCCGGAGTTTCATCGATTGCCCTGACCCAATAATGATAAGACTGATAAGCTATGCGTACAGCCAGAGACGCAACATGATTTAGGTAAATGTCAATCACAGTGTCGCTGCAGCTTTCGAACTCAAAATCCAGCACTCCAAGCAAGAAACTTTGGAGGGATGATACTTTGGTCGCCAGGGCATCCAGTTGTTCTTCTTGATCGTCATCAACAAATGCCCAGATGTATCTCAAAACCCCTTGTATGGACCGGAGGAACCTATCAAATTCAAAAGAATGGTCCAAGGAAGAAGTTTGAGATTCCAGTAAGCTAACTGAAAGCAGATGATGAAGAACTTGCCCGATTTCTGGCTTGAAAGGCTCAATCTTTTTCTCCAGCAAACGGAGCAAATGCAGAGCTTTCCGAGGCCTTTCTGGGATGAGATTCTGGGCACGAGCAATCACAAGTTCCTTTGCGATCTCGTCTGATGCAGCTTCAAGTTTGACGATGAGAGATCCCAAATTCTGCACCTTTTCTGCACCATGGATGCACCTGTGAATGTAAATCAGGATTCCTCTCAAACAGCTCCAATGGTCGAGTTGGAGGATGAGATTACCCAGTTTATGGTGCAATTCAGCGTGACCTGAAAAGTCTGCAGTTTGCCATTGGGCACGGAAATCCATTAAGGCAATTTCCAGTTGATCAAAATTGAAAAGGGAGAATTTGGAATCAGAAGCCATGTTCTGATGATTTGAACTATCTCTATGGGGAAATGCAAAGTGTTTCACTCTTTTACTGCTTCAGACAAGGGAATAATATTAGTCTTATATAGCAGTGCAAGTGGTATGGACATGTATTGATTTCTGGAGATTAGTAGAATCAATGGTTAGGAATATTTAATATTTTACATGAGAAACTGCCCACAAGAAAATTGAAAGCTTAGGAATTAATCTATTTTTGCTTCTAGATCATGATTATAGTAATGAGAAAGTTAGAATTAGCATGTTAAAGTCTACCTCCTACGGTGGAAAATGTAGAAGGGAACACTTTTTGGTTTCACATCTGCCAAATCCCAAGTACAAACAAGAACAAAACGGATAGAAAAGAAAACAAGGAATCAAATTCCCATGGTCGTTTCTTCTCTTGTTCAGACGATTCAATTGGGTTACACATTGATTGTTTTGTATAAAATTATTAAAAGGTAAATCGTTGAACACATCTCTCACATTTTGAAAAATAAATTTTTTCGTCCCTCACTTTTAAAAGTATAATTTTACATCCCTTACAAATTCATATTAATCAAATTTGGTCATAACCTAAGTTCCGATTAGTTTTTGGTTGGAATCCATCATTTTTTAAGGGCAAAATTGTCAAATCAAATTTTATTGAACCCGATTCATAGTTCCTCACATTTAGCAAAAATAAATTTTTTCGTCCCCATATTTTTCAAAATAAAATTTTCCATCACAAAGCAAAAGCTCGCCACATTAGACATTACACTCACACACACACACACAGATATATATATATATATATATATAAAATATGTAATAGGTAATCCCTTATTAGTTTAGGTTTTGATAGCTAAATCACCAATTATGAAAGTTCTAAATGTTAACTGAACTGTTAGCCACTTGAACAACCATTTGAACCAAATTCCAATTGGTTTCTTTATTTAAGTGATTAAGCAAATCCAGTTGAACACCTCGAGGCCGCAATGCCAAAATCAACATTTATTATTTGGATCAAGGGAACACATTTTTTTAATTTTTTTTCGAATGTGTAACGTATGGAAGTAATTTTGAACCCCCCCCCCCCCCAAAAAAAAACACGTATATTGTAATTTTTAGAAACACTTTCACAAACCTCCCTTGAGGTTTATGCTAGTTTTATACAGTACCCTCTATGTTTAAAAAATTACACCTACCTTCCCTCAAGATGTAAAACAACAAAAATAATCTTCATGAATTACTCAATTTAATATTCCATGAAGTGAAGTAATACATATTTAAAATTAAAGTTAACAAATTGTTAAAAAAAATGAGAAAAAACAAAGAGGAACAAAGAGTCAAAGATTCTCTCTTGTCCTAACTACTCGAAACAGCTCAATCCAAGTTTACTTAATATTGTAGTAATTTGGAAAAAAAATTCTAGATTCCTACAAAAATAGGTTACTTTCGATTAGTATCCATTATTCTAGATTCCTACTCAATTAGTATCCAAGTTTTTTTTTTTTGATTTGTCCATGTGATTTTTTTTTAATCTGAGGAAAGAGAAACGAATTTCTTAGATAGTTTTCTTAAGCTATGTGGCAATATATTAAGTATAAAATTACAAAAGAATTTTATTTATATAGAGAAAAATCCCCTAAGAGTAATATAGGATTATCAATGGGAATATTTTGCTTACATCAGCAAATTGAGGCCAAACTATTTTCTAAGGGAGGTTTACATAATTTTGTAAACCTAGAGGGTACTTCCTGCAATCATCATAAGCCTCAGGGGATGTTTGTGATATTATCCCTTATTTTTTAAGGAAGAGAATTGTCGGGTTGACTACGTTGTTGTTTTTACGGCGGTGGACTCCAACCGAATCCCAAAAGATTTGTTTGAAAAATCGGTAACCTAAGAAGTAGTCAACCGTCAGTGGATTAGAGAATTGAGCAGGTTGTTCAACTGTGACTTTTGAGGAAAGCATAGAAGTAAAGGAGTTGAATAATTCATAAAACAGCTGTTGATTAAAGAATAGTTGCTATAGCAGGAGGAGATCTCATGGGTCATCAAACCGTGTTTCGTTCCAAAGTTCATTCAAATTCTATCATTTGCCCCACAAAATAGTGAAACCGAATGCAGCTTATGAACTTGTTAATTGATGATAAAGAGGAAGAGCTTCAAACCAGAAAAACAAGGCTTTATCAAGCAGCCATGAACGGAACAGTCTCAATTCTATCACAAATCCTTCAAGAAGATCCTCTAATTCTCAATTCATTCCCCGTATCTTCTTCTTCCATGCTTGAAACTCCTTTACACGTAGCTTCCCTTCTGGGTCGGCTAGAAATCACGAAAGGATTCTTGACCCAGAAGCCCGAGCTCGCTAAATCACTGAATTCTAGGGGTTCCTCACCTCTGCACTTGGCTGCGGCAAAAGGATATGTGGAGATAGTGAAAGAGTTGGTCTTGGTGAACCCAGACATGTGTTTTGTGTTGGATCATGATGGGCGGAGCCCTCTTCATTTAGCTGTGATTAAAGGCCGGGTTGAAGTTTTGACTGAGTTGATCAGAGCTAAGCCGGAGGCGGCTTGGGTTTTGACTGGTAGAGGGGAGACTTGTCTGCATCTGTGTGTGAATTATAATCGGTTTGAGGTGTTGAAGGTTTTGGTTGAAAGATTGAAGAAAGAGATTGATCAGTTTGTCAACTGGAAAGATCAGAATGGGAATACCATTCTCCATCTTGCCGTGGCCAAAAAGCAGATTGAGGTAAGCTTGTGGTTTGGGAAATAGTCGCTAAAATCTGATATGGCGTTAATCCTGCCCTATGTTTGGTAAAATGCAGATTGTGTTCTGGAGCTAGGGTTGGGTAGTGGTTCTTGGTGTTTGTAATTTTTGATTTATTGCTGGCGTTTAAGTAGCCTGCTCAGCTATTTTTGAGTAACCATTTTAGCTTTCTAACTCAAGATTGTGTAAAATGACTGCTGATGGTAAACGGGATTAGTATATGAAGATACTACATGGAAGGCTATTCCAAATTTGGTCTTATCACCTGGAGGCCAAAAATGTTGGATGTATCAGTAATCTTTCTTTAGCCGTTTAAAGGGCGGGAAAACATTTGTAATTGTAGAATGCAGTCTGCAAATACAAAATTTTTTACCAAACAAATGCCTTCACTACTGCCAGCAACCAGTTAACAATTCTGGTTCGTTTAAGGCTGCTCGATGTGATATTGGCAGTCAGACTAGTTTAAAAATCTGCCATCATTTCTTTCTCTTAGTTTGTGATCAACAATTTTCATTATTCTCACTAGATTCTTTTCCTTCTATTATTCTTCTTTCTGGAAACTGTTTTGTTAGTTGCTGCTGGTTTTGTTCCTTAGTACTAATATGCATTTTGCTGAATGCATAAAAAATATATGTTGTAATATGGTGGTAACAGGCTGAATAACGATTTCTCTGCAGATCATCAAATATTTGCTGATCAATACAGAAATTGATGTTCATGCTCGAAACGTTCTTGGTTTAACTGCTCTGGATGTCTTGCTACAAAGCCAAGAAGACTTGAGAAACATGGACATTAAACAATGTCTTGAACACGGTAGTTCTTCATATATCAAACACACACCCTTAAGGGTACCAGTGGCAGATGCAGCCAGAACTACTTCATCGATTGCCAGGTTGCAGAATTTGCCGACTATCAGCAAAAACAAGCAGCCCAACAAGCATAAACAAACAGACTGGCTAGCTAAGATGCGAAGCGCATTAATGGTTGTAGCATCATTGGTTGCTACTGTGGCCTTTCAAGCCGGACTATCCCCTCCTGGGGGTGTATGGGCCAGCGATTATGTTGTAGATTCCAATGGCAACCAAGTGGAAAACCCACATTATGCAGGTCAATCAGTAATGGCAAGTAATCTCCATCAAGCATATGGTCAATTTTTGATCTTCAACACCATATCTTTCCTTGCTTCCTTGAGCATAATCCTATTACAGGTTAGTGGATTGCCTCTAAGACGACATCGGTGGATGTGGACTCAACTGGTCATAATGTGGATTGCCATCAGTACTCAAAGCATAACGTACTTCATTAGTTTTGTTAATTTGAGTCCTGGTCGTCTGAAAGGCACCCTCAGCCATGTGACTTGGATTTCAGTTCTAGTATGGTTCTGTCTTATGGGAGTTGTATTCATCAGTAACGTCGTTAGAGGGGTTCTCCATGTGCTTAGAAAGAAAGGATATGTTAAGGAAAAAGAGAGGGAACCTACAATTGCAGAAGAGGAGAATGATGAGCTATAATGATGAAGCTCATCATTTAGGTAATATTTAATAGTACTAGTGATCAGTATAAGAACTGTTTCGGGAGCAAGTAACTGAAAAATGTTGTAATAATATTGAATAACACTAACCCACTCGTCCCGTGTCATATATGGTTCTGGGACTAAATTACAAAAACTGTTCATCTAAGTTTCCTCTTGTTTCTTTTTCTTAAACATTTGTTTGAATTGCTTTACCAATCGCAGACTCCCAGTTTTTTGGTAGAAAGTATCCTGTTAAACATGCATATGCTATATAGTTGAAGGCAAATTTCCTACTTGTCCTAAAAAGTTCGAAAATTGTATTAAAAAAGCTTCTAATACTCAGCGGGTCCTCCTCGCTCCCCTAAACGTCTTGCCCTAGTATTTCAACTGACGTTTCTCTGATGCTGCCTTCAGTGATACGTAAACGTCCGGCATATTTACCGGGAAAGAAATGTGTCCTTGCCTTCAGTGATACGTAAACGTACGTCTTAAAAGAAAATTCTATGGGCTTTATAAAGTCTTGAGATTACCATAAGTTAACCAGGACTGCCACCCCATATTGTAGTATCAATACCACTTTTTATCAGTTAATTCATGAAGATCCACTTGCTCTTGATAAAGCTGCTTTGAAGTTTGAGGATAAGAATCCTCTTCACATAGCAGCAATACAGGGCCATGTAGATTTTGTAAAAGCAATCTTACAAGTTAAATCTGCTCATTTTATGTGTTGGACTCGTGATCGAGATGGTAGAAACCCTTTACATCTTGCTGCCATGTATGGCAGAGTGGCAGTCTTGCAAGTGCTAATTCATGCCGGATTTCGCGCAGCTCTGGAGAAGACAGACGGCGGGGGAACCATTTTACACCTCTGCATCAAATACAATCAGCTGGAAGCATTGAAGATAATGGTTGGCAAATTAAAAGATCCAGAGTTCGTGAATGCCAAAAATGAAGATGGCATGACCATATTGCACCTGGCCGTGTACTATGAGCAACATGAGGTACAAGTCCCAAATCATGTTGGCTTAGTTTGAAACAAAAATTGGCATTAAATTTTAAAAAAAAACTTTTTCCAAGAATTGTCCAGCACTAACAAGTAGCAAATCATCTTGGCTTAGTTGAATTGGGATACAGTCTTATCGGGTGCAAAAATTTTAACAGAGTGATTCCGATTAAAAATTTTTTGCGGTTCTACAGAGGGCCAAAGGCCCTTTACAAAGAAATTAGACTAGGAGTAGCTAGTCCTATAAAATCATTTGCTTAACACATTCTTAAGTACATCTGGGGGTTCTCTAAACACTTTCAGCCCTGGCTCCAAGCCCTGACTCAGTCTAGCTAGACAGTCTGCACTTGCATTGCCTTCCCTCCAGACATGCTTGACCTCAAAATCCCAGCCTTTATCCATCCTGCTTCTAATAAGTTTGATGAGGTTTAGGCGTGAGATATTCTCTCTGTAATTCATCAGTTCCAAATTTGGTAAATGCAGACCATCAAATACTTGCTAGTTAACGCTGGAGTAGAGGTGAACATCAAGAATGCAAACGGGAAAACGGTGTTAGACCTTTTGTTTGGGCAGGGAGTCACCAAAAGTTCAGAAATTTCAAGGTCTCTTCAGGAGGCTGGTGCCTTGAAAGCCAAGGATATTCACTCCCTATTGACGACCGGAAGCTCAAGCAGCTAGAGTGGTTCGACAAAAGCAGAGAAGCACTAATGGTGGTGGCCATACTTATTGCAACCATGGCTTTTCAAGATGGGATAAGCCCTCCAGGAGGTGTGTGGCAAGATGACTTGTTAGAAGGACCAAATCCACACACAATAGGAGAAGCTGTTATGGCACAAAAGCATCCAAAATATTACTGGCTTCTGATTCGGACAAACACAATAGCATTTGTTTCATCTCTGAGCACAATTATTTTGCTCATTCGTGGGTCGAGCATCCCCAGCAAGTACTTTATGCCGCTGTTGGCCTTCGTCATGTGGCTAGCCATTGCAACCATAGCCATACCTTATGCTATAGCACTTGTTACAGTAGCACCAAAAGGAGCAAGAGGGCGGCAATTGGGTAATACAAGTGATATTCTAGTCATCCTACTCATGGTCTGGAGCGGTTGGATGGTCGCAACCCTGTATGAGATAAACGCTCTGTTCAAGAAATGGCTGAAAATTCGCCGGATGGACAGCAGAAGCTACTTGTTTTCTGATTTTGGCAGTCAGGTGCTCTCTCGGCTCAGCTTGCGGGCACCCAGGCCTAATGGCAGAGTTACTCCACCTACCCCAACCCCACAACCTTGACATGCGGTTTTCTGTTTCTGGGAATTGTAGAGTGACAAATGGACAGAAGGGTTTGTGATGCAGCACTGGAAGGAGATGTACCAGTTTTTATCAGTTAATTCAAGAAGATCCACTTGTTCTTCGTAAAGCTGATTTGAAGTGTGAGGATAAGAATTCTCTTACGTGTGTTTAGTGCGTGATTGTTGAAGAATTTTCAAAATAAAGAGTTGCAACTCTAATGACTAGTAGTTGGTTATGGTGCCTATTCACTAAAGCCATGGATTAGCGAATGGGTATGTTCATTTTCAAGGGACATGAATAGCTCTTTAAATATAACCAACCAATTAGTTTGTATATGGAGTGATTTGGATTATTATAATCACTAGGGGTGGCACCCGCGCTCGACGCAGGAATTGTAACCTTTGTAGGGAAAGCAGTTTGTAATTGAAGATGTGTGCAAATGCAAAGTATTATAAGGACACCACAGTGCAACAGTGTTAAAATATATAAGGATACCATAGTATGATAGCAAGCATAGCAAAGGCATAATCGTCTATATAAGTGCAGAGTCATAGTTGAGGCAGCATGGCCTTAGGTGGAGTTTCAGCATTTGGTTAGATGCTTGGTGGCTTCTTCTGTAAGTAGGTGATATAGACCATCTTGCATTGTAGGCTTTGTAGCCAATGCATGAAAATAATGCATTAAATGTAGAGCTGGCAATTTGTCCCAAGTCCCAATGGGCTACCCATGCCCAAAGGAACTTTGGGCGGGATGGGTATTATAATTTGGTATTGGGTTTAAGTTGGGACACATCCCAACTATACCCATTAATGAATGGGAAAGGGTGGGAAATACTTGGGTACCCATTGGGCTCAAATAGCAAGGGCTCCATTTGGATTAGCTGTTTTTGGGGAGTGTTTTTGAAATATTTTATTGTAGTAGTGTATATGAAAAATTTTTACTATAAAATTTTTTTGAAATATTTGATATACTAATATGGATGGGATGTTTCTTGAGTTATTGTATATTACTGTAACATTGTATTTGAAAAACTTATTTTTTGAAAAAATAGCCAATCCAAACGGAGTCTTAGATTCAAAAATTATCTTTAACAATTTTTATGGTCATACCAGCGAATATAATCTAGTAGTCTTCCTAGTCATTATCCACAAGAATTTCCAGCATTTTAGTCAGTTTAGACCTGTCATCCTTGGACAATGATGAGGGTAAATATTCAACATCCTAAGGACCTTGGCCATCTTGATATATATTGGAATATGGTTGTATATCTATCTTTTCCTTTATTTGTTAATCCAATTTTTGGTGGGAATCTTGAGTATAAAGCACTTGCATGTTTATTTAATAAAACTAAAAGAAATTTAATAAATCAAAAATATTAAAATTATATAAAAAATAAAAAATGAATTAAAGGAAAAAAAATATGTAGAAAATGGATTTGGGTATTGGGCGGGATCAATCTAAACCCATCCTAAAGTGATCCCGCCCAAGTTAGTTCCAAAACACATATGGGTAAGGTTGGGCCCAAACCCATATAACTCGGTTCTATCTCAAACCCAAGCAAATCCCGCCCATCCCGCCCATTTTGCCACCTCTAATTAAATGGAACAATTGTTTTAGAAAGTACATTGATGACAAATCTGCTGCTGGATGAACCCCTTGTCTCACATTTGAATTTTGAACTCGAGTCACCGGCAAACATGTAAGGATAGAGTTACAAATATAATTGCAAATTCCCCAATATAGTAACTGTTACATTGGAAAATTGGATACACACACATATAGAATCTACCTAAAAAACACAGGGCAAGAAACCTTATCTCTTCAGACACCATCTTGGTAATACGAAGCTTAAGAGACTCATCCAACCATACTTTGTGTATACGACCTCCATTATTGTAGATTCCTAAAAAACTGCTCAACAAATGCTTCAGAAGAGCAAAAGGCTTTCCATTTCAGTTTAGAGATGCTTTCCAAGAGGTCCCTCATCTTCCATCCACTGCTATTGTATCAAAGAGGCCATAATTGCTCGCTCTAATCATCCTACTTTTTAGAGCAACTCAATTGATTTTGTAAAAGTTTAGAAGGGAAAATGTTTGCAGTTACATTTCCACCATCAAGCATTGAATTAATCTTGTTCTCATTGCATTCATGTGAGCATGTAAACATGCTTCAATAATTCAATTAACCCCTCGGAGTCTTTGCACAAGCTCAATTACTTATCTGACCATTTGCAGCAATTACAAATCCATGGAAGAACCTCTTTGTCTTGACTGCACAGCTAACAGCCACTTTGAAAAGTAAAGTCGAAACAATCACTCCATAACCACACATTCACAGTGTAAGCATCATCGCACTAAGGGTATGGTGGGTAATGCACACACCAAAACGCATACCATGCTGGTACTCTAACCTTATCGATCAGTCAAACACCAACTCCTTTTTATATATGTATAGGATTCAAGTATTCTTCCAAAGTTCTCCATAAATATAGACAAATATGTCAAACTCTTGAGTGCTTTTAGTGAAATGATTTCGTTAGTATAAAACTCAATCAATCACTAGATTTCGTTATATCCTGAAAGTTAATTTGTGGAACCCTTTTTCGTACCAAAATTGTAGGGGCAAAAGTTTAAGGACAGTGACATTTGTAACACCCCTTCAAACCATCTCTCTTGATCTAATATTGCTGTATAAAGGTATGCCTTAAATTTTGTTGTAAAGGTGATGAGGATGGAAGGAAGGCTTTACACCTCGCTGCCATGAGCGGCAAACTAGAAGTCCTGGCAGCAACTGTTCAAAGTATAATAAGCTTGGAAGCATTGGAGATGGTTGCCGAGGCTATAAGTGATCGCGGTCTTGTGAATGCCAAGAATGATGATGCCATGACAATATTGTATCTGGAAATATACTAACTAGTAGATTGACGTGTATATATATATATATATATATTTTCCCTTGGCTTGGGTCTTTTATTTTTTGCAGGGACTTTTTCTTTCTCAAGCACAAAAAAGGCACAAAAAGGAAAGTAATACCAATCATTCCTCGCATACTGTTAATGAAAAATTTTATTATGTAAGAATCAAAATAAGCGATTTTAATCTTAGAAAAAAATAGCCACTTTCGTTCCCTAGTGAGTGGTCACATTTTTAGTTAAATTTTGGTCGAAAGTTATAGGTACGTTAATATTTCAGTCAATTGGTTTAACCTTCTATTTTGAATTTTCTCGGTTCTTCTAATCCTTAACCCCATTTTCATCTCCAATCATGGACACATGAAACGTTTGCGGCTTATTTCAGTTCGAATGAGGGTTGCATAATAACTATATTATGTAACATAATAATATATTTTAAATTATTAAAATAGTAAAATTTTTAAATTGACGGTTCAATCGATTCATCGGTTGAACCGTCGGATCGTTGACTGATCAACGAATTTAATACTTAGTTAGTTTAATTAGCAATTCAATTCGATCCTATGATTGGTTCACGGGATTATCTGGGTCCGACAGCCAAACCGAGTCGGATTTTATAACTATGGTCTAATGGCTTCCCGCCTTCCCGTGGCCGCGGGCATCAGATCTTCAAGAACATGTCGGATTCACGGCCCTAGACGCTCCAGGCTCCTGCTGATACACTACCATACCGTATTGGTGGAGATCTAGAGTTTCCAAACGGTCATCTTTGGCCCCAGCCACTCTTGCAGTGCTGATATACTACACTACCCTCCATTATGTCTTTTATTTATTATTTTTCTTTAGTTTAATTTGATTTTACATAGAAAGAAACATGGTGGCAATTAGGTGAGACAGAGGAAGAGTGTATAAAAGCTGGAAACAAGAACATATGCAAAGAAAGTAAAGATGTGATAAAAAAAATCACAAATAATGAGTTGGCATACACTTATAAATGGACCCTCCTGCTGATATAGTGACCAGAGTAAAGGAAAATGGGACAAGAACGATCATCATAAGGATCGTTCCTGAGCAATTTATGGTCAAGATATGGCCAAAAAAATTTGTACGGTCCAAATTTTATTTTGTATCTCGATTTTAATAATATGTGTGGGACTCATAAAATTTTATTTTAAAATTACACGTTATTGAAAGTAAGTTATATTATATGCAAACAAAGTTACGCGCCGTGCAAAATGTAGATTCCTGCCTGTGGTCCTAAACAGAGTAAAGGTACAAGTCCATTTAAGCCAGAACTGTTCTAGCTGAGAAAATTTGACTTTTCTAATTGTCTGCAGGAGTTGATGCGTAGTTAGAAATATAGTAATGTCCTGTCCTCCTTGCTCCCCGAAAAGCAAAAGACTTGCCCTTCTATCAACTGAAGTTCTCGGAATCTGCCCGCTGAGTACCCCTCTTGAGCACATAACAACATCAGACATGTTTACCTTAAGAACTAATGAACAAACTAATAACTGTTGCAAAGGTTCGTGGTTCAGATTTTACCAAGAAGACAAAAAATTCAAATTGCAAGATCAAAGTAAAAAAATGACATGTAACATGTAATTCTAACTCAATTAACTTGCAGGAATTCATATGAAGGATAGTTGAATACAATATATTTTTGTCATAAAAATCTCTGTTTTACACTGCCTAGACACGATTACACCAATGATTGTTCCGCCCCTTTCCTTTACCTTTTTAAGGACCTGATTCCATTTCTCATGCGATGTAGTCATTCTTTACTGAACCAAGACCGTGTCAAATGCTCAAAATTTAAAAGAAAATCCTTTGGACTTAACAAAGTCTTGAGATGACTATCAAGTCAACCAGCAGTCACCCTATCCCGGATAAATCCTTCCTGCGTCCTGAAAACAAGTGTGAGATACTTTAAAGCCTTGTAAAAAGGGGAACCACAGGGGGGGAAATGGAGAGGAGGCTGTTAAAGCCCTTGTCTGCCAACCGAAGTTTCTCTGGAGCTGCCTTGAATAATATGACAGCGTCCGGGATATTTACCAGAAAAAGTTTGTGTCCTTGTCTCATTTAATATGCACGTCCTAACCATATTGTAGTATAAATCTTTGCTGCGCAGTGAAATAAATATGGGATGCTTAAGTGAAACCCATAAACAGGGAATTGGAGGGTTACAAATGGACAGAAGGCTTTGTGATGTAGCGCTGGAAGGAGATGTTACCTCTCTTTGTCAGTTAATTCATGAAGATCCACTTGTTCTTGATAAAGCTGCTTTGAAGTGCTTGGATAAGAATCCTCTTCACATAGCAGCAATATTGGGCCATGTAGATTTTGCAAAAGAAATCTTACAATTTGATTCTGCTTTTTTTATGTGTTTGGCCCGTGATCGAGATGGCAGAAACCCTTTACATCTTGCTGCCATGTATGGAAAAGTGGCGGTCCTGTTAGTGCTAATTCGTGCCGAATTTCAAGCAGCTCTGGAGAAGACAGATGGCGGGGGAACCGTTTTGCACCTCTGCATCAAATACAATCAGCTGGAAGCATTGAAGATACTGGTTGACAAATTAAAAGATCCAGAGTTTGTGAATGCCAAAAATGAAGATGGCATGACCATATTGCACCTGGCCGTATACTATGGGCAATATCAGGTACAAGTCGCAAATCATGTTGGCTTAGTTTGAAACAAAAATTGCCATTAAAAAAAAAAAAAACTTTTTGCAAGAATTGTCCAGCACTAACAAGTAGCAAATCATCTTGGCTTAGTTGAATTGGAATGCAACAATCTTATCTGGTGCAAAAATTTTAACAATGTGATTCCGAGTGGAAAAAATTTTTTTTTTTTGGGGGTCTAAGGAGGGCCAAAGGCCCTTTACAAAGAAATTAGACTAGGAGCAGCTAGTCCTATAAAATCATTTGCTTATCACATTCTTAAGTACATCTGGGGTTTCTCTGAACGCTTTCAGCCCTGGTTCCAAGCTCTGACTCAGTCTAGCTAGACAGTCTGCACTTGCATTGCCTTCCCTCCAGAGCTGCTTGACCTCAAAATCCCAGCTCTTTTCTATCCAGCTTCTAATAAGTTTGATGAGGTTTAGGTGTGAGCTATTCTCTGTAATTTCTCAGTTCCAAAATTGGTAAATGCAGACCATCAAATTCTTGCTAGTTGACGCTGGAGTAGAGGTGAACATCAGGAACGCAAACGGGAAAACCGCGTTGGACCTTCTGTTTGGGCAGGGAGTCACCAAAAGTTCAGAAATTTCAAGGTCTCTTCAGCAGTCTGGTGCCTTGAAAGCAAAGGATATTCGCTCCCCTACTGACGACCGGAAGCTCAAGCAGCTAGAGTGGTTCGAGAAAAGCAGAGAAGCAATAATGGTGGTGGCCATACTTATTGCTACCATGGCTTTTCAAGCAGGGATAAGCCCTCCAGGAGGTGTGTGGCAAGATGACTTGTTAGTAGGACCAAATCCACACACAATAGGAGAAGCTGTTATGGCACAAAAGCATCCAAAATATTACTGGCTTCTGATTCGGGCAAACACAATAGCATTTGTTTCATCTCTGAGCACAATTATTTTGCTCATTCGTGGGTCGAGCATCTCCAGCAAGTACTTGATGCCGCTGTTGGCCTTCGTCATGTGGCTAGCCATTGCAGCCATAGCCATAACTTATGCTATAGCACTTGTTACAGTAGCACCAAAAGGAGCAAGAGGGCGGCAATTGGGTAATACAAGTGATATTCTAGTCATCCTACTCATGGTCTGGAGCGGTTGGATGGTCACAACCCTGTATGAGATAAACGCTCTGTTCAAGAAATGGCTGAAAATTCGTCGGATGGACAGCAGAGGCTACTCGTTTTCTGATTTTGGCAGTCAGGTGCTCTCTCGGCTCAGCTTGCGGGCACCTAGGTCCAGTGGCGGAGTTACTCCATGTACCCCAGCTACCCCACTACCTTGACTTGTGGTTTTCTGTTCCTGGTGAAATTTAACGATTAATTGTGGAAATTAATGATTTAATGTTCATTCGTACAATTAGTAGTGCTAGTGCTTAAGGCATACTCTAACGTATGTGCAGTTAATAAAAAATATATTTGTTAAAATTATCTCTTTAAAAAATTTGTATAGGCTTTATAGGTCAAATTCCATTATAATTAAAAGGTTTTTATCACTTTACCCCCTTAATGTTTGGTACTACTATCAATTTCCCATTTAATGTTATTTTTTAGTCACTTTACCTCTAAGACTAACGGTTAAACATAACGGAGTTTGTTAAGTAAAGTAAAAAGACAAGTTTAGCCCTAAAAGTTATTATCACTTTACCTCTATAAACTATAGTTTCATTATCTATTTACCCCATAAAGTTATTTTTTAGGTAATTTATTTCACCATTAAACTAACTTAACAAGTTAAAAAACTTTAGAGAAAGTACCCTTCTTTTTGTATAATAAAAATAATAAAAAATTTAAAGTGGCTCTTTTCAATTTTAATATCAAGAAAATAGTCAAAGTATTAATCTCTTTCTTCTTGGCAATCTTATTAATATTAAAACAAATAGAAAGATCGGGAGGGGGAGGGAAAGGGGGAGAGAGAGTAGAGAGAGAGAGAGAACTCAATTCTTTTTAAAAAAAAATAAGAAAGAATTAAATACTTTTATTATTTTAAAATTATTTTACTTTACTGTTTACCACCAAATTTCAATCCTAATTCCAACAACCTTTAACTAATACGATAATGTTACACTTTTCTTTATTATTTTCTTTGCGAAATCTAATTTTCTGTCTCCTTCTTTTCTATCTTTTTTCTTTTCCTAGTATTAATAAGTGTGAAAAAAGAAATTTGACAAAATCCTTTATTTTTATATTTTTCGATATCTTAAAGTAAAAAAGAAGAATAATCATTCCAACTTTTTTTTAATTATATATATAAAAGGGTCAATATTTTTAAAAATTTTTGACTATACTAGTTAGATTAACGATGAAGTAAAATGTCTAGAAAATAATGTTAGGAATTAAAACGATTATATAACTATAATTTAAAGGAATAAAGTAATAATAACAATATAGTAATGCTACAGAATAAAAGTGTATTTTTATCCAAAATTTCTTAACATGTTGAGTTAAATTACTTATAAGGGTGAAGTGATTAAAAGATAACGTTAGGGAGTAAACTGATAGTAGTGATATAGTTGAAGGGGATAAAGTAATAATAACCCTAATTAAAATGTAGATAATCAAACACACAGAAGATGATGGGACTAGAGCAGACTACGTGTGTGATTGTGCTGATGCGAGGGAGTTGTCGTTAGTGGATAACTGAACCCATAAATACTTTCTGATTTAAATAACCATCTGCTGCTAATTGTGGAGAATTTTTTGGATTAAATTAGGACAAATTTGCCCTTATGATTAAGGATATATTAGAAATTTTAAAAAGATGATACTGTGTATTTACACCGTATAATGACATTCTTCCTTTATACATTGTATAAACATTAAAAAATAAATAAATTACTACAATTATAAATAGGAATGAGCCAAAAAAAAAATTTAAAAGTTAAGTGTGATTGTGCTTATTGTGGTCATGATGTTCAGCTTAATATTATCTCATCTCTCTATGAGATCTGTAGCTTGGTCAAATTGTTGAGGAACTTCGGCATCTGGTTCTGGGCCTCTGGCTGGATTGGATAAGGCCCAAAATACTTGAATTGGTTAAAACTAGGCTGGTCGGCCTCACGCAGGCCGTGGGGTGGCGTGAGTGAACATTAATCATTTGTTGGAATGTTGGCCGCAGTATAAATAACATCGGTGCTTAAAAATAACATGCGCTCGTTGGGAGAAGTATCGGATATTAGCTTTATAAAAAATGTAATTAATTCGAGAACGTGTTTAAATGTAAAGGTACAATAATTGTGATTATATATAGGGTAAATTACACTTTATTCCCATGTGATTTAGTATTTATGTACATAACCCCTTTATAGTTTCAAAAGCTATGCATAACTCTCTCATGTTTTGGATTAAAGTGTCAAAATAACGGAATTTGCAATTTATAACGAAATCACCTAAAATATCAAAAATATCCCTATGTAAAGTTAAAAATTATTTATTAACCACAAGGAGGTTATGTGTATATTTTGAAAATCATAAGGGGGTTATATGGTAAAATATTAAATTATAAGGAGATTATATGATAAAACATAAAATCATACGGGTTAGTGTGTCATGTATATTATATTTATATATTTTGGTTATTTCAACCATTTTAATTTTTAAACAAGGGTAATTTAAACATTTTATAAGGTTCCATTACAAATGGTCATTTCCGTCACTTTGACAGTTTAATGCAAACCATGAGTGGGAATGTATAACTTTTGAAACTATAGGAGAATTATGTACAACAAAACACTAAACCATAGGGGGGTCAAATATAATTGGGAAAAGAGTCCCAATGGCCCTCCAACTCTTTCCCAAGTAAAGTTTTAGCCCTCCAATAATTAATGTTAAAGTTTTGGCCCTCGATCTAATAAAATAGTATATTCATGGTCCTTCTGTCAAATCCAGCAGTTAAAATTGACGAAAAGTATCATCTTGTGAGAATATCAAGGGTATTATAGTCTCTAAGCAAAGAAAAGTAAAAATACTTTCATCACTGATTTTTTCTCCAACAATTTTCACTTCTTTTTCACCACTAATCAGTCCCTTGCCTCTCCAGTGATGGTCGGGTCGCCTTCAACTTCAACAATCTTGAAGGGTGCTAGTGGAAGCCCAAGAACCACTACATCGGCCTCTGCTAGTGGTAAAACAGGCCGAGCTTCTTTATCGGCTACTCTTTCCCACTTTCCCTCCAAAAAAAAAAAAAGAACTCTCCGACCTCTCTACAACCTAACCCTAGCCATTTTTCCTCTGAATTTCCCATCAGAGATGTTTGAATTAAGGCTGGTTCAGGGTAGTTTGTTAAAGAAGGTTCTGGATGCCATAAAAGATTTGGTGAACGATGCGAATTTCGACTGTTCCTCGAGTGGCTTCTCCTTGCAAGCCATGGACTCCAGCCACATCGCGCTGGTGGCTCTGCTGCTCAGATCCAAAGGCTTTGAGCACTACCGCTGGACCGTAATTTTTCCATGGGGATGAATCCTAATAATATGGCTAAGATGCTCAAGTGCGCCGGAAACGATGACATCATCACCATTAAAGGCGACGATGGCAGTGGTACTATTACCTTCATGTTTGAAAGTCCCACTCAAGATAAGATAGCTGATTTTGAAATGAAGCTTATGGACATCGACAGTGAGCACCTTGGAATTCCAGAAACAGAGTACTAAGCTATTGTTAGGATGCCTTCAGTTGAGTTTGCTAGAATTTGTAAAGATCTCAGCAGTATTGGTGATACAGTGGTGATATCTGTGACAAAAGAAGGCATAAAATTTTCAACAAGAGGTGATATTGGGTTTGCTAATATAATTTGTTTGCCAGCAGAATACAACTGTTGACAAGTCAGAGGAAGCAACTATTATAGAAATGAATGATCCAGTGTCCTTGACGTTTGCCCTTAGGTATTTGAACTCTTTTACCAAGGCAAGCCCATTGGCAGAGATGGGTTATGTAAGATTTTACCTGACGCCTAAGATTGAAGAGGATGAAAAAGAGACAAAGCCTTGAGTTTGAATGCTCCAGCAGTGGACCCAAACCTTTTGCTTAGAGACTATAATGTCCTTGATATTTGGTCGTGCATCTCATGAGATGATGCTTTCCGTCAATTTTAACTGTTAGGCTTGACAGAAAGGGCCACGAATATACTATTTTATTAGATCGAGGGCCAAAACCTTAACATTAATTATTGGAGGGATAAAACTTTACTTGGGAAAGAGTTAGAGGGCCATTGGGACTCTTTTCCCAATATAATTTTCCTTTTTCTATGTTCACATGATAATTTTGATACAATTTAGGTTTCAAAACAATTTCCCCTGCATTATGCTTACGCTGCATTTTTTACTGTTGCTTAAAACACTACTCAGCCATCTATTCTGAACGTCAATCATAATCTCATGAATCTTCTCCAGAATCATGGCTAGTCGACTCATTTATGATTTGCTCAAACCCCTTACCAAATTGCAGAAAAATCGACAGGAGAAAAAAAAAATCTATGTTCATTTGACCCGTAGCCACATTTATACAAGGGCAAATTATCCAATTGGCCCTTTAACTCTTTGTCTAGGTAAAATTAAACCCCTCATCTATTTTTTGCTGACTTTAAGCCCTTGAATTTGTAAAAGTGGGAAACCGTAGCCCTTTTAGCCAGTTTCTCCGGTTTTGCAACCGGAGGACCAATTCACACGAATGCAAGTGTGCTTCTTGAAAGGGCATTTTTGTCCGCATACTCTAAACAAAAAGGGCACAACTCCTCCACCTTCCCTCCATTTTTCTAACCCAACCCAACTGCTAGTCGAAACTTCACAGCAACAGCCTTACCCATTTTCATCTTCTCTTGAGGTTCTTTGCGGAGGGAGAAGAGCAAGAGAGTTAATTCCTACTTATCAGGTTTGGGTATCAACGACATTGAAGCAACAATGGAGGGATGGCAAATCAGGCCGAAAAATGAATACTTTGATCCTGTTCTCGCTTATGGTATGTATATTCGTTTGAACCTTTAAATGTGAAATAGGTAGCATATTTAGTGGTCGGATAGGTGAAGAGAGTAAAATTTTGGTGGTGGAGATTACTGAAAGTGACGTGCCAGTGGTCCTAGATGTGGGGGGTATGGTGGTGGGCACCGAAGTTTATTGTTTAGTTGTTCAAAAAGTGTAAGGATTTACGAATAATTAGCATTTCATTAAAAGTTGGAACTTTTTTATTGTTTTTCGATTTAAGCATTACATTAGGGTTGCTTTTTTAAAAAGCATGTGAAAAAGAAATTGAATTTTTAATTAATTATATTTGAATTTGAATAGTATATTTATCTGCATTTGTTGTAGCCCAACTTGTATTGAAACAATATATTCATATTGATATGCAGATCCATAATGTGAAATATTTAGCATAAGATTACACCATGGGGGAAGAATAAATTGGGAAAATTATGTCAGTTATGAAAATGGAGAAGTGGCCTACATAGATATGTGTGACACTGAACGTATGTCAATCCATGAGTTGAATAAAATGGTTGAAAAAGTTGGTCATCGTAATGCAGCCATTTTGTACTATTACCTTGAACCAGTTGCAGACATGAGGACTGGTTTGAGAGAATTGTCTACTGATACCCATGTTAGGACATTCTGTGACTGGGCATATAAATTCAAGGTGATGGAAGTGTATTGCCATCATCTGACAGATCCAGAAATTGAAGAACTGAAAAATGTTGTAATAATAGAGTCACCAGACAAGAGGAAAAAGAAAACTGGAGTTGTCATAGAGGAAGTAGATGAGGAAGAATGCATAACTAGATATGTAGGTACTGAGAAGAGTAGTAGAAGGGATTGTATGGTTGGGAATGTAGTGGGTGAAAAAAGAGCAAAAAACAGTCAAAGGGATAGTAATGTTAGGCCAGCAGAGGGTGTAGATACGGTTGAAAAGGTAGGGGGTGAAAAAACAGCAAAAAGCACTCATGCAACTAGTAATGTTGGGACAGAAGAGGGTGAACATGAAACTGACTATGGTGGTGGTGAACACGAAGGTGAATATGAAGCAAAGGGTGAACATGAAGCTGACTATGGTGGCGAACAGCAAGGTGAACATGAAGCAGAGGGTGAAAACATAGATGATGAATCTGAATCATAAGTAGAGGAAGAAAATGATAGATTTAGTGGTGCCAATGACTATGGTGGTGAAGAGATTATGCTGGACATTTTGAATTCGAATGCTGATGGCTGTGGTGAAACTTCACAGCAACAGCAGAGAGATGAAACAACTGACCAGACGCAGTGTTCAGAACAGGAGAATGTTTGTGGAAGGTAAACAGAAACTGACCTGGAAACACAACAGCAAGGTGCGAGAAAGAAATAAGTTAGGAGAAAGAGAACCAAATCAGCAGAACAAACTAGCCAGGAACCAGAGGATATAGATTCACTCCAACAAGATTACATCCCTGATTACCTGAGCAGTGACAATGACTCATCAGATGATGAATTCAAAGGGAGATACAAGGACTTTGTCCTAGAAAAATTTCTCAGGAATTCCAAATTCGAGATTGGGATGAAGTTTGAGTCAAGAGCACAATTCAAATATGCTGTGACTGAGTATGAGATTAGGATGGGTAAACCTGTTTAGACCAGTAAAAATGAGCCCACCAGGGTGAGGGCCAAGTGTAGGGAATCATGTAAATGGTTTGTATTTGCTTCAATAGAAAAGGCTCTGGGCACAAAGTACTTGGTAGTAAAGTCTCTGCATGATGTCCATGAAACATGCAACCATACATGGAAAAATAAGAATATTACAGCCAAGTGGCTGTCTGACAGGTATGTAGAGAGGATAAGATCAAATAACAATTTGCCAACAAGAGAATTAAGGCAAACAGTCCATGAAGACTACTAGGCAGAAAAATCTAAACATGTTGCAGCTAAGGTGAAGACACTAGCTATAGAGAAGATCAAGGAGTCAGATGAGTCACAATACAAGAAAATATGGTAATATTGTGAAGAAATTAAAAGGACTCATCCTGGCAGTACAATGGAGGTGGAGGAAGAGGAAGAGGCAGGGGAAGGGGAAGAGGAAAGGGTCCATCTGGAACAAGTTCTTGAAGTATTGTTAGACCTGCAAATATTTTTGTGTGATTTTGTTGACTGCAAATGGATGTAACTAGAATGTTGAAACTATAAATGATATTTTTTTGAATAGGCTTTTGTGGGGAATCAAAGCATGTGCCTGTGCTTGGTATCTAGCAATATGGACACAGGTCACTGCTTTTTGTGTATTTGTCTGTTTCCTATGAAAGTGATTGTTGACTGTATTTACAGGCAAACATCATTGTAATTTCCTTTTGCTAATTATATTCTAATGTTATGTAGTTGTTATCTTATATTTGTATAGTTTGGTATAGCAGTTTTTGTTGACTAGGTAAATCAAATACATCCAACAAAGCCCATGACATGCGAATTGGGATAAATAATTCTCATCACATTACTTGCCGAAAATTACAGTTAGCGTTGATTGGGTTCAACCACACTTTTACACTAATCTGTGGGTACAACAAAGATTTGTTTAAACTAAACAATACAATATAGTTCTCCCTAACTATCTGCATCATACACCATAGATCCATTTGCTCCACCATGGTCCTCAAAACTGGCAGTACCGATGGCAATATGTTACACTTACACACTGCCCTTATGTATTGCCTTCAATTTGCATAATCCCATTACATTTATTCCCAATTTGGAGCATCCCAAGAGAGACTCCACCTGCAATTTTTTTCTCTGTAAGCACCATTATTACAGCAACCAACCAACTTACCACAAGAACCTTTACAAGGAACTTATTCAACCATTTCTGCCACCGCAGCTACTCCTCTGTTTCTCTCAATTTTGCCTTCAACTTTGCAGCTTTTGCCTCGGATCTCGCAGCTGCAGTTTCAAATTCGTCGTTTTGCTTTCCTGTTGCATTGATCCTCCTTAGAAGGCCTGGTATCAGCTCAATAGAACGACGGCACATCTCGTCGTCAATCCAATTCCAATACCCGCAGCCACCAACTTCTTCTGAGCAAACGGCGTACCTTCTTCCTGGATTTCTATCAGTCCAAGAAGTAATCATCTTCGTGACTTTACCGCAACGACAAGTAGGAAGCAGAGGGCCGCGATATTTGCGCATTTTTTCCTTCCTTTCACAAAGCTTTTACCTTCTCCCCCTTTTTTTTTTATTTTTTTCCTTTCAGACTTCTCTCTTGCTTCAATGTCGATGATTTTCCTGCCTGATTTGCCACTCCTTGTTGCTTCAATGTCGATGATACCCAAACCCGACAGTGCTGATTCTCTCTTGCTCTTTTTCCTCCACAAAGATCTTTAAGGGAAGATGAAAATGGGTAAGAAAAATGTAGGAAAGATTTTCTCTTGCCACTCCATTGTTGCTTTCATTGTTGCTGTGAAGTTTCGACTAGCAGTTGGGTTGGGTTGGGTTAGGAAAATGGAGGGAGGGAGGAGTTGTGCCCTTTTTGTTTAGAGTATGCGGACAAAAATGCCCTTTGAAGAAGCACACTTGCATTCGTGTGAATTGGTTCTCCGGTTGCAAAACCAGAGAAACTGGTTAAAATGGTCACGGTTTCCCACTTTTACAAGTTCAAGGGTTTAAAGTCAGCAAAAAATAGATGAGGAGCTTAATTTTACCTAGATAAAAAGTTAAAGGGTCAATTGAATAATTTGCCCTTTATACAATAACAATAAGTAGCCAGTGAAGTACCCTATTCTGCTGCTTTATTTTTTCTTTCTTCTTCCCACAAGATAACCTGGATGAGGGTGGAAAATCGTGTGATATTATGGGCTCCAAGGATGACAAACTCTGAATAGAACATGTTACCAATAGATAGGTCCAATTCCTTGTTTTCTAATGACATTTGCTGCTGTCTATCGTATCAGGCATGTGTTTGTACTCTTGTGCAAGACAATGAAGGCTCCAAAAATTCTTGGGATCCAATTTAGCATCTCATGTGCATTTTCCTTCACCATATTCACCGGCGTATATGGTGCTTGATCAGAATTGTTGATGTGAACTGGAACAGCATATTTGGCTACAGAACAAACTGTACTGTGACCTCTATGTGACCTTTCATCGGTATCCTTCAGGTTTGATTAATGGCGACAACTGAGGGGTGTCTGGTGGCTAGCACCAACAGGGGTTACAAAGCTACTATGGCCTCTGGTGGCGCAACTAGCATGTTGTTGAGAGATGGGATGACCAAAGCTCCTGTGGCGAGGTTTGCCACTGCCAAAAGGCCTGCAGAGTTGAAGTTTTTCATGGAGGAACCTATGAACTTTGAGACTCTCGCTGTTGTTTTCAATGAGTACTAGAAATTTTCACATTCTTTTTTTTTTAAAAAAAAGAAATGCTTATTTTTATTTTTGGATGATAAAATGGGATCTGCTTTTTATTTTTGACTTTTTTTTATTTTGTATTTTTGTCTTTCTTATGTTTGTTTTCAATGAATTGGTGGGGAAAGAAGGAAGTCGGAGGGAAAGCCATTGGAAAATGAATGGGCATTTTTTTTTTCTTTCAAAAGTATCAAACTTTTGAGATTATTGCCTTTGTCAGTAGTTTCTTTGTTGCTGGGGTGTGTTAGGTGAGGTCTAACATATATTCCAAGTGGAGAAGTATGACTAATGATCATCATTTCCCATGCACTACTACATAATTTGTTTTATTTTACTCTTTTTGACATTTGTGAACTTTGACCTTGATGCTTTCTCCTACACATGCACATTTTTATCAAAATTATGCAAATGGGAAACTTTTTTTTTTTTGGTGGAATCACACATCTTTTCCTTTCACTTCTTAGAAATGTTCAGTCTTGGCTAGGCACAATTAGTTCATTCACAATTTTGTCTCACTATTTCTATCATTTCATGCATGGCTACAAAATTCATTTGTCTTTTTGCTCGTCAGTGTCCATAGTCAGGGGCAACGACATTAGCTGTAATGATTTTCTAAAGGATAAATATTAAAACATATGATTTGCTATATTATTAAATTCTTGAGGTATCCTCTTTTGTTCTTTTAATTTTTTTCTTGTGATTATTTGGCTTTACTTGGAATTTGAATGATTAATTAGAATAGTTTCTTGAACTTAGGAGTTGTCTGACACGTTTTAAGGGCAATTTATGTTGGAGAGTTTCAAGAAAACGGTTGTGCATACGAAATTGTCCATAAAATACTTTCCGTCTCTCATAATAGAAGAAATACACGGAGTGATCTAAACGGTACAAATTTACTAGTTCGGTGATATTTTTGGCTAATAAAAAAGTTTAGTGACCATAAGCGGTACATTGCAATAATTTAGTGACATTTCGCGCATTTGCTCTAGAAAGAAACACGGTGGCAATAAGGTGTAAGAGAGGAAGAGTGTATAAAAGCTGGAAACAAGAACATAAGCAAAGAAAGTAAAGATGTGATAAAAAAATTACAAATAATGAGTTGGCATACACTTATAAATGGACCCTCCTGTTGATATAGCGACCAGAGTAAAGCTACAAGTCCTTTTAAGCCAGAAGTGTTCTAGCTGAGAAAATTTGACTTTTATAATTGTCTGCAGGAGTTGATGCGTGGTTAGAAGTATATTAATGTCCTGTCCCCCTTGCTCCCCAAAAAGTCTTGCCCTTCTATCACCTGTGAAGTTCTCGGCATCTGCCCGCTCTGGAGTACACGACAGCATCAGACATGTTTACCTTAAGAACTAGTGAACAAACTAATAACTGTTGCAAGGGTTCAGATTTTACCAACAAGACAAAAATTCAAATTGCAAGAACGAAGAAAAAAATAACATAACATGCAATTCTAACTCAAATAACTTGTAGGAATTCATATGAATGATAGATGAATACAATATTTTTGTTATAAAAATCTCTGTTTTACACTGCATATGAATTTATATACCAATAATGATTGCCACATTTTGCATTTACATGCTTTCCATGTCTTGCATTTACACCCGAGTGCTGTCGCCACTTGGGGTACTAGGAGTAACTCCGCCACTAGACCTGGGTGCCCGCAAGCTGACCCGAGAGAACACCTGACGGACTAAATCAGAAAACAAGTAGCCTCTGCTATCCATCCGATGAATTTTCAGCCATTTCTTGAACAGAGCGTTTATCTCATACAGGGTTGTGACTATCCAACCGCTCCAGACCATGAGTACGATGACTAGAATCTCACTTGTATTACCCAATTGCCGCCCTCTTGCTTCTTTTGGTGCTACTGTAATAAGTGCTATAGCATAAGTTATGGCTATGGTTGCAATGGCTAGCCACATGACAAAGGCCAACAACGGCATTAAGCACTTGCTGGGGATGCTCGACCCACGAATGAGCAAAATAATTGTGCTCAGAGATGAAACAAATGCTATCGTGTTTGCCCGAATCAGAAGCCAGTAATATTTTGGATGCTTTTGTGCCATAACAGCTTCTCCTATTGTGTGTGGATTTGGTCCTTCTAACAAGTCATCTTGCCACACACCTCCTGGAGGGCTTATCCCTGCTTGAAAAGCCATGGTTGCAATAAGTATGGCCACCACCATTATTGCTTCTCTGCTTTTCTCGAACCACTCTAGCTGCTTGAGCTTCCGGTCGTCAATAGGGGAGCGAATTTCCTTGGCTTTCAAGGCACCAGCCTCCTGAAGACAGCTTGAAATTTCTGAACTTTTGGTGACTCCCTGCCCAAACAAAAGGTCTAACGCCGTTTTCCCGTTTGCGTTCTTGATGTTCACCTCTACTCCAGCGTTAAATAGCAAGTATTTGATGGTCTGCATTTACCAATTTTGGAACTGATGAATTACAGAGAATAGCTCACACCTAAACCTCATCAAACTTGTTAGAAGCTGAATGGATAAAAACTGGGATTTTGAGGTCAAGCATGTCTGCAGGGAAGGCAATGCAAGTGCAGACTGTCTAGCTAGACTGAGTCAGAGCTTGGAACCAGGGCTGAAAGTGTTCAGAGAACCCTCAGAGAATGTACTTGAGAATGTGTTAAGCAATGATTTTATAGGACTAGCTACTCCTAGTCTAATTTCTTTGTAAAGGGCCTTTGGCCCTCTGTTAAAATATTTGCACCAGATAAGACTGTATCCCAATTCAACTAAGCCAAGATGATTTGCTACTTGTTAGTTCTGGACAATTCTTGGAAAAAGTTTTCTTTTTATTTTTTTTAAATTTAATCCCAATTTTTGTTTCAAACTAAGCCAACATGATTTGGGACTTGTACCTCATATTGCTCATAGTACACGGCCAGGTGCAATATGGTCATGCCATCTTCATTTTTGGCATTCACGAACTCCGGATCTTTTAATTTGTCAACCAGTATCTTCAATGCTTCCAGCTGATTGTATTTGATGCAGAGGTGCAAAACGGTTCCCCCGCCGTCTGTCTTCTCTAGAGCTGCGCGAAATCCGGTACGAATTAGCAGTAACAGGACCGGCAATTTTCCATACATGGCAGCAAGATGTAAAGGATTTCTGCCATCTCGATCACGGGCCCAACACATATAATGAGCAGATTCAATTTGTAAGATTGCTTTTACAAAATCTACATGGCCCAGTATTGCTGCTAGGTGAAGAGGATTCTTATCCTCACACTTCAAAGCAGCTTTATGAAGAGCAAGTGGATCTTCTTGAATTAACTGATAAAAAGTGGTAACATCTCCTTCCAGTGCTGCCTCACAAAGCCTTCTGTCCATTTGTAACCCTCAAATTCCCTGTTTTATGGTTTTAACTTAAGCATCCCATATTTATTTCGCAACGCAGCAAAGATTTATACTACAATATGGGGTGGCTGTCCTGGTTGACTTATGGTAATCTCAAGACTTTGTAAAGCCATAGAATTTTACGGGAGAAACTTACAGTTGAAATACTAGGGCAAGACTTTTACGGGAGCGAGGAGGACCTGCTGAGTATTAGAAGCTTCTTTAATACAACTTCGAAATTTTTAGGACAAATAGGAAATTTGCCTTCAACTATAGCAGATGCATGTTTAACAGGATACTTTCTACCAAAAAACTGGGCGTCTGCGATTGGTAAAGCAATTCAAACAAATGTTTAAGAAAAAGAAACAAGAGGAAACTCAGATGAACAGTTTTTATAATTTTGTCCCAGAACCATATATGACCATGGTTCAAAGTTGCAGTTGCGGTTGTGGTCGCGGCCCACACCGTTCCACATTGGTCTTGACATATCAGTCATGGATTCAGCGAGACGCAAATTTTGAAGCATTTTATATTCTAAAAATTGTGAATAATATTAAAAAATATGCTAAACAAAAATAATAAAAAATTAGCAAAATAAAATCTGTAAAATGTAAATTTGAGAGTTGATTCGAGATGACTTGGGCTGACTCGATCGAAACTATCCGTATAAGAGACTTCTTGACTAAATTTTTGATGACTCAGTTGAATTCTCGGCGAATCAAATAAATCTGAGTCATCTCGTCCCGATATCGTATCGGAGGGGTCCATTCCGGTGACGACTCGGCCAGACTTTAAACCATATTGGACAGCAGAAGCTACTTGATTTCTGATTTTGTCCGTCAGGTGTTCTCTTGGGTCAGCCTGCGGGCACCTAGGTCCAGTGGCGGAGTTACTCCCTGTACCCCAGCTACCCTACAACCTTGACTTGTGGTTTTCTGTTTCGGGTGAAATTTAACGATTAATTGTGGAAATTCATGATTTAATGTTTACTCGCACAATTAGTACTAGTGTTTAAGGCATACTCTAACGTGTGTGCAATTAATAAAAAATATATTTATTAAAATTATCTTTTAAAATTTTTTTTATGGGATTTATAGGTCAAATTCCATTATAATTAAAATGTAGATAATCATACATAAAGAAGATGATGGGACTCTGCTGATTGTGGAGAATTTTTTTGGATTAAATTAGGACAAATTTGCCCTTATGATTAAGGATATATTAGAAATTTCAAAAAAATGATATTATGTATTTACACCGTATAGTGACATTCTTCCTTTATCTATTGTATAAACATTAACAAATAAACTATTGTATAAACATTAACAAATAAATAAATTGTTACAATTATAAATAGGAATGAGCCAAAAAAATTTTAAAAGTTACTTCTTTAAAAGAAAAAATTGTAAGTCTGATTATGCTTGTTGTGGTCATGATGTTCAACTGTAATACAGTCTCATCTCTCTATGTATGAGATCTGTAGCTTGATCAAATGGTTGCTGAACTCGGGCATCTGGCTCTGGGCTTCAGGCTGGATTGGATCAGGCCCAAAATACTTGAACTTCGTTGAGAGAAGTATCGGATATTATTAGCTTTATGAAATAACTAGTTTTGTATCCATTCGTTGAATGAGAATTGTCTAAAAATAATAAATTATTTAGTGTAGTTCATAAAAATATTTTCATAAAATACAAACTTATTGTATAATCTATTATAACCTTTCTTAAATACATTGTTATTAAAAAATAGTCTTATAATGTATATTTAAACATCTAATTCAGTGATTAATAATTCGAAATGCAAAAAAAAAATCGACAATATGATGACATTCAAAAACTTGAAAATAGGGAAGATCAAATCTTGGCTGATCTTCTGTAAACAAAAGAATGGCCAATCCGTTACCAAAACATCAATTTTGGTACTTAATATAAATGGCTTAAAGGTTAATGTGAAAAGAAAAGAAACCAAGTGAAATATTAATAAAAGATAATAATTCAGAATCAATCAAGTCACAGGAACATAGCAACCTTCTAAATCTGTTCATGGCTAATAGAAACCAAAACAAAAACATAAGATGTATTTTGCTATTAAGTCAAAAACATAAAAAATCTAAATAGTCTGATGTCTATTGCATGACGTGAACTGTTGTATGACAATGAACTTGATGCCTTGCCATTTATGTAATCAATGACACCTTCTTGTTCTTTAGAAGCTTTCTATCAAAGTCTGAAAAAAAAAAACATTGAAAACTGTACAAAATTTTTTTTTAACCCTAGAAACCTAGAAAATAAAAAAAAAATTAATACGTTGTTGAAGACAATTAATAAATTGTCAAAGGCAATTAAAAAATCGTGTGAAAACACATAGTTTAAAAGGTGACTTCTAAATCACTAACCAAAAAAACAATAATATGTGTTCTACTTAAATTGAAGAGTGAATCCATAAATTGAAATAACAAATTAATTACAAAAACCTTGCCAGAAATAAAAACCAAACTGTAACTTTTGAAGAGTTAGAAAATTCAAATTCAATAACCTAACTATGAAAAAGGTGTAGGAAATTACAGACCACATACAGCGAGTATAAACAAATTCCAGATGCGGTCCTTGCATTGAAGGGAATAAAAACGAAGTTCTAAATCCAGTCCTTGTGGAAAAGTGTAAACATCTGCACTGCTTGATAAAGTGATAAGTAATAGATCGATAACCATACATATGAGTAAAAATGCAGAGTATCTTCGATAGCGATAATCTGATAAAGATAATCTAATATTTGAATTGATATTTCGAACTTTTGAGTTGAAGATGAGAGAGAGTTAAAAACATAATTCAAAATTATTTATACTAATCCCCTGGAAATTTAGGCTTGACGATTAGGGTTAAGGGAAAAAAAGGTGAGAAAATGGAAGAGATAATTATGGAAGGATTATCTAGAATTGTAAAGTCAAGAGAAAAAAGAGAAATAGAATAGCGTAGGTTATTAGGGGGTTAACTCATAGAGCGTGTTGCACCTACTTGCTATGTCGATAAGCCACGTAGGAAAGAGATAAACTAAAAGGATAAGGATGAGAATAAGACATTATTATATATATATATATATGATTTATTAAGAATCCTATTAGGAAACTACTTGCCGTCTCGTTAAGCCACGTAGGAAAGAGAAAACATAAAGGAATAAGAATGAGAATACGACTTTATTATATATATATATATGATTCGAGAACGTGTTTAAATGTAAAGGTACAGTAATTGTGATTATACATAGGGTAAATTACACTTTATCTCCTTGTGATTTAGTATTTTTATACATAACTCTCTTATAGTTTCAAAAGCTATACATAATTCTCTCATATTTTGGATTAAAGTGTCAAAATAATAAAATTTGCATTTCATAATGGAGTCACCTAAAATGTAAAAAATATCCCTATGTAAAGTTGAAAATAATTTATTAACCACAAGGGGGTTATGTGTATATTTTAAAAATCATAAGGGGGTTATATGGTAAAACTTTAAATTTTAAGGGGGTTATTTGGTAAAATATAAAATCATACAGGTTAGTGTGCCATGTATATTATGTTTATATATTTTGGTTATTTCAGCTATTTTAATTTTTAAACAAGGGTAATTTGAACATTTTATAAGGTTCCATTACAAATGATCATTTCCGTCACTTTGATACTTTAATTCAAACCATGAGGGGGGTTTTGTATAACTTTTGAAACCATAGAAGGGTTATGTACAAAAAAAACACTAAACCATAAGGGGGGTAAAATGTAATTTTCCCTTATATATATTCACATGATAATTTTGATACAATTTAGGTTTCAAAAAAATTTCCCCTGCAATATGCTCTAATAAGTTTTTACTTTTACCCATAGGCTGCATTTTTTACTGTTGCTTAAAACACTACTCAGCCATCTATTCTGAACGTCAATCATAATCTCATGAATCTTCTCCAGTATCATGGCTAGCCGACTCATTTATGATTTGCTCAAACCCCTTGCCAAATTGCAGAAAAACCGACAGGAGAAAAAAAGAAAGCTATGTTCATTTGACCCGTAGCCACATTTATACAATAACAATAAGTAGCCAGTGAGGTACCATATTCTGCTGCTTTATTTTTTCTTTCTTCTTCCCACAAGATAACCCGGATGAGGGTGGAAAATCGTGTGATATTATGGGCTCCAAGGTTGACAAACTCTGAATAGAACATGTTACCAATAGATAGGTCCAATTCCTTGTTTTCTAATGACACTAGTTTTTTGCCCTGACGCTGTGCGTCAGGTAGCTGGGATTTCTTAATTTACTATAATGGGTATTAGTCTGGAAAATTGGAGTGTGAGAGGAGTAATTAATTTACTACAATAGGATTTGTTAGATATAGTGTTTTTGTATGTGCATGGGGAATGGACATATCGATGAATAGATTTAATGAGAATTTTAATTATGATTTAAAGGTTTTAATACAAACAAAAAGAATGTTAAAATGATGGAGTCACCTCAGAAGTGGCATCGCGAGAATTTTAATACGAGTGTTAATTATTTTCCAGTTTTACAATTTTTGTCGTAAGGCATAGGAGCACAGGATAAAAAAATATATTTATAAAGGAAATAGATAAACTGTCACCTGATAAAATGATAGATGTAGTAGAACATTTCTAAACAAGAACGGCCAAAATGAGAGGAAATTGTTTTGCATGACAATATGGACAACTTGGAACATCGGGCAATACAGCAGGTTCTGTAGCTATTGTAGTTAATGGATCAGTCGCAGCTCGTTTTCTAGGCCGACGTTGCCTACGCAATGATGGTTCACCAGCATCTAAATTTGTTGATGGAATCTCGTTAGCACCATCAGCAATAGACGCAGATACATTTTGTTCATTTTCCTGCAAACCAGCCAAAGCATACTTAAGGACCATGAATTCAGTGTGGCTAAATCAGTCAATCTGAATTGTAATAGACAAAAACTAATATCTCACCCACTGGTTAGTCTAGCCATAGTACATGCCTAGATAAAACCACCGGTAATATAAGTAGTCTAACATTTATTGCAAGGGGTCTAAACAACAATCTTATTGCATGAAAGATGCTCAAAATAAGCACAAACATACGGTTGGAAATTGCTCTGCATCACTGAGCAATACTGCAGGCTCTGTAATTATTGTGGTCAATGGATTAGTCACAGAGCGTCTTGTACGCCGACGTCGCCTATGCAAAGATGATTCACCAGCATCTGAATTAGTCGTTGGAACCTCGCTAGCACCATTACCAGCAGACCTAGATATATCTCCTTGATTTTCCTTTAAAACAACCAAAGCATAGTTAAAGATTGTGAGTTTAGTATGCTTAACTAAGTCAATCTCGTTTGTCTTACCAAAGTACATGCTTAGGCTTAACCACTGTTAACATAAATAATTTAACATTTATTCCAAAAGATTTAAACAACAATTTATATTGCATGAGACATGCTCAAAATAAGCACAGACATACAGCTCGAAAGTGCTCTGCATTGTTCTCTGCAAATGACAATACTGAGCCCGAACCTAATGAAGATTCAACGACACCCATATTTGGCTGATTCACAGCATTTCGGTCATGTATATTAAAAGCTGTGACAGCTAATGTACACACTCCTAATGGCGCATCATTCTTTGTCCCACGCCGAGCAGCAGCACGTTGCTCGCGGCTCCTTCGATTTTTCTCAGCACGAGCCTCTTCCAAACTTCCATATACTCTATTTCGACCCATTCTCAAAGCATATTATACACAGCTGAAGCGGAAACCAAACAACGCCTAAAATGAACTATACAAAGAACCACAGCAACAAAAAAAAATTTCCAGCGAAGCCAATCAAACAGTGAAGTACTTCAAAACCAAAAGAAACTTTCTCAAGTTATTTCCGAAGCTACCAAAAAAAACCAAAAAGAAGAGTGAAAGCTAAAAAAAAAGATCCTGCTGACCGCATAAATTGTTCAAGTTATTTCCGAAGCTGCGAAAGAAAACTAAGAAAAAAAATCAGAGCCAAAAAGAGATTGAGCTCACGGCCTAAGTTTGCTGAACAGTAAAGCACTTCAAAACCAAAAGAAACTTTCTCAAGTTATATTTGCTGAACAGCTGAGAACACAAGCAAGAAAACAATGAGAGCAAATTGGTGACCGAGAACGAGCAAAAGAGAATAAGAGCCATGCGGACCCACAAACCGCTTCGGACAGCAACGACCAACCACGCGTGTAAATTAAAAGAGAGCCACCTGGACATAAGTGGGAATGTACAACGAAACCACTGCCACCCATCATCAAAGGACCAAAAGGCCCCTCAAAGCCAGACAAATCACGGCATAACCGGCTCATCTGCACTGTTCACAAGGCGTTGGACGCTTTATATATGTAAGATTTGCTGCTGTCTATCGTATCAGGCATGTGTTTGTACTCTTGTGCAAGACAATGAAGGCTCCAAAAATTCTTGGGATCCAAATTAGCATCTCATGTGCATTTTCCTTCACCATATTCACCGGCGTATATGTTGCTTGATCAGAACTGTTGATGTGAACTGGAACAGCATATTTGGCTACAGAACAAACTGTACTGTGACCTCTATGTGACCTTTCATCGGTATCCTTCAGGTTTGATTCAATGTAAGAAAAGAAAGCTCAATAGTCCTTTTCCAGGGCTTTGGTTCAATGATCCAAAGGAAAAAAGGTATTCCAACTTGAATGGTTATTTTTTTCTTTTCCTTCGTTGGTGGGGTTGGGGGCAGTCTTCTTTTTTCTGCTTCTGGAATAAGTAGCAGTTCCGTAAACAATTGTCTGCCTCCCAGAATATGATCAAAGCATCCCCTTTGCATCTTGAAAGTTACAGAATTCATGTAACCCTGGTGGTAACATCCTAGTAGCTACAACTGGGAAAGAACCAAAACTGTATACTTTTTTTGGATTTGGACCCCTTTTTCTAAATTAGTAGAACCACTTAATTATGGTAATCAATGTGCAAACACAGCAAACATAATCTTGGCTTGTGGAGTCCATTATTTTTTAGTCTTGTCAAAGTGTTGGAATTAGCGACCTCTACTATTTGTCAAAGGAGAATAATCAGCTGACTGAGCCATAATAATGACGCAGACATGCTTCAACTGTAAGGAAAGAACAATCAACATTAAAATCTCTTAAAGATTAAATGTACCAAATCATCTAATCTTATCTTGTGGTCCTACAAGTATGCAATTCTTGAATTAGCATTTAGATGTGGATGTGGAGGAAGGCATGTGATTAGTTACCATGAAAGCTCACTAAGCTTACAACAATGATAACAATGTCATCATTAAGGTTTTGGAACTATTTCTATTTTTGTGTATGCAAAATATGTATTAAGTTGGATTATAAAAGTAAAATGATCTTCCCTATTTGTTTATAAAAAATATTACAACTCCTTTTCATGGCTACAGATGATTTTGCTGAATTTGGGAAGATAATATCTACCGAATTTGACACTTGATACACTTAATTGTGGGAAGACAACATCCAAACCTAATCTGATATTTGTCACTCTTTAGAAAGGTACTTGACTGCCAAAAGAGAAAAGAAACAATTTTCCTCCTCGTGTTCTCCATGGATGCCATCACTTCTGCTGATATTGAAAATTATGTGATTCTACCAAAAACACTAAAAATTTTGTGAAGAAAGAAAACCCACCTTTGCAATTGTTTATTGTGGCTTAAATTACCCTTCAATTTTTTTCCCTCAAACAAAAGAAAGGAATCTTGATTGGAACTCTTACAAAGAATTTGAGCAGCAAACTTGAAACATCAATACCAAACACTCTCCTCAGTTTGATGAATGCCACTCGGAAAATTTTCACATTTCAGTTACCAGTACTCAACTGCTCATAAAATAAAAGGGAAAAAAATTGTAAGTTAAAATTTTAAAAGGGATGCTTGAAAGGTCAAATTTAGGAAAGAAGCAAGGTGTAATGACAACACATATAGGCAAATCTCAGGTCATTATCCATATTGGATTAGACACCTTTGTAAACAAATAAAATGTGTATTTCAGTCTATAATTGCAAAAAGAAAATAGCTAATTAAACATTCTTTGTTCCTAATTGTATTGACGGTCTGAGTCTCCATCATTTTGTAGTATCTGTCTTGTCTTGTGCACGGCCATCGCAGTAGTTTGATATTATTATTTATTAAAAAAAAGAAAATATAAGTCATTTTCATGGATCAATCCCTATTACATGCTTAATTGATAAGTATTTGAAGATTAGGATCTTACTCTCGTCTTTGTTTTTAGTATTATTCGATATACTGAATTTTTCAGCAACGGCAACAATCTACTTTACTCTTACATTACGGAAAAGAGGGAGTTCAACTGAACTTGTATGGAGGTCGAAGGTAAACGTCCAAATCAGATAAATGCATTATTGTATTCTCTAGATATTTTAGAACAAAAGAAGTATTATTCTTCCTCGTAATGTCTTTTTGTTTGTTTTTTGCGCGGGCGGGGGGGGGGGGTTGGGTTTGCTATACTGAATTCAAAAATGAAAAATTGTCAAAGGGTGTTTTCGGAAAAATACTTGCCCAAAAGGCCGAAGACCATGTTGATGGCGGGCCGTTGATCCAGAGAGCATCCTTTTTTGAACGGGTCTTTGCGTTTGTTTTGTGTGGCGCAAGTGAACCCAGCGAAGCGACCAATTAAATCTCAAAAGCAGCTAAGCTATGCGGAAACTTGGAGTCAAATAAAGCACACTGTATTCCATTATTTGCCCCTCAAGTCACTCAAATTTACACTAATATCTCTATAATTGTAAGTTTGCAATTTCTTTTGTAAAATGCTCGAGTTATGAAATGATGGAGAATTTCATTCTTTTGAAGTATGCAAATTGACATTTTATTGCAATTGCACATATGCTTTATTCTCAAAAACTGCAAAAATATGTGAATTTTGACACAATAATTTGGTGTAAGAATTATGAAACATGATGCAGTTTATATGATTTCAAAGAATGAGTGCATTTTTAGATGAAATACTGCCATATTGTATGCTTGCCAATAATTACAAATAGTGCAAATAGAATGTAGTGATTATATGTGTAATCAAAGATTTCGAGTTTTTATGAACTTGTCGAAAATGCATAAGCAGAAAATTCATCACTTTTAGTAACATGATTAAGATAAGACGTGGATTTCTTATCTATAAAGAAAACTTGCTTCAATAAAAAAAAATGTATAATTATCTTAAAATTATTTTTGTTCCTTCATGGAGACTTTGAGAGGTTCAAGTTTCTCTTTCCCTATTCCTCCCCCTTTGGTTTTCCAATTGTTTGGAAAGGCTTTGAATATTCATGTTTTTTTTTTTTTGTCAAAGGTCAACTTCTATATATATCTGAATATTCATGTTTGGATTGCATTTTTTTGAATTTTTTATAGAAAAATTACTGTAACGATTTGATATATGTGAGATAACAAGGTGATTGGAAAATGTAATCACGGAGGAGAACGTAGCAATTTTTCTTTGGAAAATTGCTTTCCAAACAGCCTCAATTTAGTTGGTAAATTTGATGAAATCCAAGGGTCTTTAAACAAAGGCGAGGTACTTAATTACTTTTATTATCCAAATCTCAAATTCAGTTCCTTTAACCCCACCCCACCACTTATTCAGGTCCACTTGGTTTTGTCCCTGCAAACGTCCAGAGTCCAGACATCATCGCTTCCCCCTGAGCCTAGAAGAACTACTCAAACCACCAGACCCACAGCCAAAACACACACACAGTCACGGACACACCAAAGTTGAAGAGATTAAAGAAACAGCACCGAAAATCCACAGAAACTTTGCACAAAATATAAAGAAGAATCGTAAGGAAAAGAAGGATAAAAACAGACCAAGTAGAGTACTAGTAGTACACATTTTTCAGGTGTTGTATAGGCTTTAATGCATCAGAAAAAATTCGAACTTCAGATCGGAAAAGACACCAATAATGGCCTCTCTTCCGATTTGAATATCACCGTCCCAACTCATCTTGTTCACCAATCTCATCAATCACAGAGCCAGTCAACTCCTCCACCACTGCCACCATTACCATCTGCCACCCAACACTCACCAACCCAACAGAAGCCCAGTCATCTTCATATCAAGATCCCACCTTTTTCTTCAAATTTCTCAAATTACCATGAACCCATTTGTCAAAATTCCTCAAAGAACAAATCCCTTTTTTCTTCGCCCCATAAGAGGCCTATGATGTCCCAAAGCTCCAGTCTTTCTCGTTCTCCAACTCTTTTTGCTCTTCATCACAATGTCAATCAAGATGATGTTCCTGTTCAAGCACCCTTGCCGCTGCAGCCTCACCATTTTAACAAGAAATTGGCCGTGTTGAAGTCTGATTCTTCGAACCACCAATCTTACCTTTGTTCTCCTTCGTTTCATGTACTTTTGGCAACAAAAAGAATCACTCTCCGATTTATTCACCATTCTTGTCATGCCTCATGGTTCAGAGTCCACTTAAAGGTTTTTATCCTGCTTTCCTTGCCTGGTGTTTATTTTTTCACCTCAACTCATCACTGGCCTTTCCTGCTTCACTTTCTTTATCTTCTTGCTTTCTCTGCTTTTATTGTAGTTTCGCTCAATTTAGCCCTTCCTAGATTTCCCTCAGTTAGATTGTTTCTTGAGAAAACTTTGTGTATTAAGCTCAAATCATTAGCCCCTCCACCAAAGCATCATCACAGTCCACCAGTTGTTTGGTCTATTGGGAGCAAACCTAAATCTGAAAAGAGGCAGAATTCAGGGTCTTGGGTGCAGGTGTATAGCAATGGGGATGTTTATGAGGGGGAGTTTTATAAGGGGAAATGCTCTGGAAGTGGGGTTTATTATTACCATTTGAGTGGGAGGTATGAAGGTGATTGGGTCGATGAGAAGTATGACGGCTATGGTGTTGAAACATGGGCAAAAGGGAGTCGGTATCGCGGGCAGTATAGGCAGGGATTGAGACATGGAGTTGGGTTGTACAGGTCTTATACAGGCGATGTGTATTCTGGGGAGTGGTGTAACGGGCAGTGTCATGGATGTGGATTCCTTACTTGCGAGGATGGAAGCAGTTATATTGGAGAATTCAAATGGGGGGTTAAACATGGGCTTGGCCGTTACCATTTTAGGTAAACTTTTGTACTTTGATTTTTAAATCCTAGTACTGTGTTCTTGAACTTATTGTCCATGGATATCTAATCTGAACCATTTTTATATTGTCATTTGGGGTGATGTTTGGGCTTCATAATACAGTAGCTACTTCTTTGGGGTTGGACTCATTTGCCGTTCTAAGATCTATATGGAGGAATCTTGAGCACCTATTGATGCATTGAATGCTTGAATTTTCAGGCCATTCTCAGTTGTCTCAGGCAAAATAGTGCAAACTCTTGTTTTATCTTGTTGTGGCTTTAATGTGGATGTGCGTTGTGGCGTATTCTGGGAATAGTGCACATCTCTATTTTCTAAAGGAATTGGACGATTAAGCTGTCTTTAACTATGACTTTAGGTGCAAGAATAATTCTGTAATTCCTTTTATTTTGTCCAAAGATGAAGTTAGGATACCATGGTTATTGGCATCTTTTCATGTGAGTGAAAGTGATGGATCACTTTTTCCAAAAAGGAGTATGATTTGAGTGCATAGAACCGTTAGGATTTTCCTAGACACTCTAAACCTAGAGTCATTGCTTGAAGTCCATTTGAGAACTGTGCTTCATTAGTCATGCCACTAACATGCAACACTGGTAGTTAAAGTTTTGACTGATGTGAACTGCCCATTCATACAGGAACTCTGTGCGTATTTGGATTGTCTTTGGATCTTGTAGCTCTCCATATATCAATGACTTTGTTGTCCCACAATCTTAGCATCTACTTAGTGTCAACCTGCAATTAAAGCCAGGACATTAAGATTAATTCTTTGTTGGCTCTCATGATTGAAGAGGCTTTTAATCATTAGAAAATAGTGTATCATTTTACTGAAGTTTCCTGTCCATGTCTGCTTTTTATCTCATGCAAATGGTTTCTACTCAAACTGTATTATTTCTTGAATGGAAATATTATTCTGCCTATTTTACTTCTGGATCTTGGACTTGGCAAACAGTTCTTAAAGCCCAATGGATAGTAATTATTAAGTACTAAGAACAAGTTTGAAATAATAAAGAGCTGATGTTGATCAAATTGAGAGTTTAGTGGGTCACCCTTTTCATTAAATTCATTGGTTTAAAATTTTCAATTTCTTTGGTTGAAGAAGCTATGTTCTATACCTTTATTGCTTAGGCATAACGAGTTTTTCTTAGAAGGAAAACTTCTAATACTAATGCATGAAAGTCAACTTTAAACCATCTTTGTGGGATGCAAGGACTAACTGATAGTTTTGTTTTGATTTCATGTTATGCTAAAGGTTGTAGCATATCCTCCCATAACTTGAAAGGAAATCGCGAGGCTTAGCAATCTGTCTTTGTTAAGTGGTCTACTGCAACAATTGAAACTACAAATAGAAACTAAATTGAAAAGCTGAAAATTTGAAAGATCAAGTGGGTTAGAGATATACAGCTGGAGAGAAAGCTTGCTAGTTGAGTTGATTGGGCAGAGTAGAGCATTGAACTTCTGTCAAAATTTATTAATGTATTATGGGACCAGAGATTGCAAAAAGAGAAACTGAAAGTTCCTAAACTTAAGAAAATACAGTACACTCAATTTGCTTTGATTACCATGCTTCTACTTTCTCGACTCCAAGGAGTAAGGAGTGGCTTTGAACTTAATTCCATCAGACTGCTTTTTGTTTCAATTTGTTTATCTTAAGGAAAAGAATTTGTATGAAGGTGAAGCATATTATCACCATTCTTTCTTGTATTGATGATAGGATGTCAGTAGAATATTTGATATGAAGCTCTGCTTATTCTTTGAAATATGATCATTGCAACGTCTTTTGCCTGAGCTTTTTCCTTTGTTGTTTATCACTATGCAGAAATGGGGATACATATGCTGGAGAATATTTTGCAGACAAGATGCATGGTTTTGGGGTCTATAACTTTGCAAATGGCCACCGTTATGAGGGAGCCTGGCACGAGGGAAGAAGGCAAGGTTTTGGTACATATACCTTCAGAAATGGAGAAACACAGTCTGGCCACTGGGAAAATGGGATTCTTAATGCCTCAAGCATTCAAGGCATCCTTAATGGATCTTCCGTTGCACTTGACAACTCAAAAGTCCTTCATGCTGTTCAGGTAATTAAAGCATGTTTCCCTTTTCTATCCTTTTTACTTTGATTTTTCAAAATGAAAGTAAAATGGTTTTACTTTTAATTCATGGAATATGAATAAAAATGTTTTCAAAAAGCAGTATAGTGAAAAGAGATATTTATGAAAGTGTTGTACAGTTCTCTATCAAATTTATTTGAGTAGCCTGCACAACTTGTTTAACTGTTTGTTTTCTCCCGATAGTTTTTATTCGTGAAAAGGCTAGGTGCTCCATTAAGTTGCTGCCAGAATAGTTTAGCTTCTAGGATCAGCTGCTCTTCTACCCTTGCTTTATAGGTGTGTGTTAGTTCTGCATAAGAAGGAAATCAATTTACTATAACTTGCAGGAAGCACGAAGAGCTGCAGAAAAGGCAGCTGAGCTGCCAAATACAGAGGAAAGAGTGAAGAGAGCTGTAGCAGCTGCAAACAAAGCAGCCAACGCAGCAAGAGTTGCCGCTGTGAAAGCTGTCCAAAATCAGATGCCCCAGAACAACAACAATGTCAATGTTCCAAAACCAGTTTGTGAGTCTCAATAGCACAGAAACTGTCTAGGGCTGGCTGGAAGTTGCTTTTCCATCAGAACAGCAAAGGGAATGCTCATGTAATGTGGATTTTCTTGTTTCTCTTCCCTTCTCGTCATCAAATTTTACCTTTCTAAGTTTTGAATCTGCTAGAGGTGAAGAAACTATGAAGTATACCTGCTTGGAACCACCGTCAGTTCAAGCAAAAGACTGATCGTGGAGCAAGAGGGATGCTTCACTTACTGAAGTTTTTACCAAATGTACATAATAAGAGCACTCAATGTGTGGAGCACTGAAGTGCCCTTTTCAGTAATAGGATTTTTTTTTTGGTCCACTTACTGTAAATGTAATTACATGTATGTGCAGGAACCCCAGTGTGTTGGGGATTTAGATGGTTTTTCAGAGCTTGTCTGATGTCTGTAAAAGAAATGCTCAGTGTTACACAATGTAGCACTGCCTTTGTGAATGCAGTATTTACGCTTTTGCTTGTTAATGCAAATTGATCACTAACAGAAAGCAAGAACAAAAGGTGAAGCAAGATACTAGAAATTGGATCGTGTTCGATTTTGTGTTCCTTGGATTCGTGATGAATCGAGCTACACTACCGAGCCATCTAGTAAATAAACAATTTGTAGACAACCAAGAAGTGAAAATATGAACATTGTGATGAAACTCTGAAGCATTTTTATGTTTTTTTTCCTAGTAGGAGAGGAACGGAATTTAAGAAGTGGGCGGAGAGAAGGAGAATTAGAATCCAAAATCTCTAATTTTTAAACTCTCAAGTCACTTAAAAGCCGTTGATACGTTTTCTCTTGTAGGGCATGGTTGATACTTGTTACGGAAAAATACAACATAGTACTGCAAAAAAAAAGGCAAAGGCAACTACAGAACTATTTCTTGTTTCAAGCTGGCGCCCCCATCCATAATTGGCATGGATTGACACAACTTGAATAAGATTATGAAATTTTGAGGTTGGTGCTACTTTGCAATGTATGTGTTACAAAGAACACAAGAAACTTCGGTGGAAAAGACAAGAAAACTGTCAAATATTGACTCAAAACGGCTGAAGATAACAAGATTTTTTTTTTTTTGAATACCTGGATAGGGTTGAGAGATTTTTATTTTTATTTTTAATGTAGAGATGGATATGGTTGAGAGGTTTTAGAGCTATTTTTAAATGGTATTTGGAGTTTGCAAATTGATTTTTTTTTAAATACCAGGATAGGGTTGAGAGATTTTAGAGCTATTTTTAAATGGTATTTGGAGCTTGCAAAATTATTCTGTTAAACAAAGATGTAATCTATATTAGCCATTGACCAGACTATAGGTGCCTATTGCAAGCACTCTGTTAACTACAAAAACAAGTCTGTCCAGGAGAAAAAGAAACGTCAGAGGGATCTGTTACGCATCACATTCCTGAAAACTAGTACCAGGTATGTCGAGTGCCAGCATAACTCCGATCGTTCAGGCTAATGACAAGGCTATCCTTCAGACTCAACATATATACATATTGCAGGACTAGAACAGAACTACCATGTAACTAAGCGCGTGTGAAAAAACTAAAAATAAAACCTATGTCACGGTTGAAGCATTCTTAAGCTTCTAGAAATCAGTCAACGTCATATGGATATAAAAGATCAACAGGAAGTGTTTGGAGTACCTAGCTTGAGGCCCTGGATTTCCGAGCTTAGCTTGGGAGAGAGAGACTGAGAGACTCTGGTTCATGACACCACCAACCTTCATCATTTATTTTTTTTTTCACCAGAAATCTCCACAGCTGCATCTTCCTTCCGAAAAATGGTGAAAGCGAACCGTATCCCTCAAAATTATTTGCCTCTTCGTGATAAGAGTCATAAATTTAAGTGCAGTGTGGCAATCACCACACACCCGCAAATTCTTTGTGACAAAAATGGCTTTTTCCTCATCCAGGTTTAGCAATCCAAATGCAACAGCAAGCTTTTCACTATGATAAAGAAGGATGTGTTCCTTCTCTTCGTCTTCAACATCTTGATAAACAAAATCAGGTTCTGCCATATAGCCCAACTTTTTCATTTCTGCTTGTAATTGCAGCAATTTCTCATTTATTTTGGCTGATTGTGAATGAGATCGGTCTCCACCAACAAATGCATGGATAACCCCATTTACTTCAATCCAACTACTTCCTGGGCTCTTTCTGAAACCCAACCCCTTCTGCATAACTCTAACGTCAGCAGCATCATCCCATCTCCCAACAGTGCTGTAAATGTTTGATAAGAGAACAAAATTGCCTGTACTTTCAGGCCCTAGGCTCTGAATTTTATTTGATATTTCTTCTACCAGTTCGATTTTCTTATAGACCCGACAAGCAGAAAGCAACGCATTCCAGATACGCACATCAGGTTTCAATGGCATCCCCTGGATGAAATTGAAGGCCTCATCCAAAAGTCCATTACGACCCAAAAGATCTACGATGCACAAATAGTGATCTATCCTTGGTTTGATGCTGAATTCCTGACTCATGGATTGAAACCAATGCTTTCCTTCAGCAACAAGTCCTGAGTGACTGCAAGCAGATAAAAGACCAATAAAAGTTACTTCATCTGGATTTTGTCCGACAACCTGCATATTCTGGAACACTGAAATAGCTTCGACTCCAAGTCCATGAATTCCATAACCAATGATCATTGCATTCCAAGAGACTAAATCCTTCTTATGCATCTTATCAAAAACAACTCTGGCCACGTCAATCTTACCACACTTGGAATACATGTCAATTAAAGCATTACAAAGCGACACATCTGCAGTGAATCCACGCACTATAGAATAAGCATGACAAGAATACCCATGTCGTAGAGCTGCCACATGTGAACAAGCTGGCAAGAGTCCCATCATGGTTGCTAATATTGGCTCAACTGCAGACAACTGCATTGCACGGAAAATTTGCAAAGCCTCCTCTGCACTTCCATTTTGAATACATCCGGAGATAAGAGCACTATAAGAAACAGAGTCCTTGAAACTCATTTCCTCAAAGAACTTTGTTGCATCATCCAGAATACCACATTTTGCATACATTGAAAGAAGTGTATTAGCAACCATCAAAACCAAATTGGACCCTAACTTAACAGTGTAACCATGTATCTGTTTTCCTACCTTCAGATCAATCAGCTTAGCCGTACCTCGGATAACAGTTGCAAGTGTTACAGGTGAAAGACTTCCAACATCCTCCACCCTCATTTGCTCAAACAATTCCAGCCCCTCTTGAGTGCAATCACAAGCAATACAAGCTCCAATCATCGCACTCCAGGTCACCTCATTTCTGAAAGTCATTGCATGAAATATCCTCCTTGCATAAACTAACCACCCACATTTTCCATACATATCCAAAAGCCCTGTTCCCATCATGACATCACTATCAATTCCCCTCCTCACAGACAACCCGTGAACAGCCTTTCCAGCAATCACCTCATTCGCCTCCCCAATCACTGGCAAAATGGTCACAAAAGTTGAAGAATTAGGACTCACTCCCACTTCTTGCATTTCCAAAAGTAAATGAATCACATCCCCATACATCCCATGAATCGAGAACCCTGAAATCATTGCATTCCATGCAACAACATCTCTCTCAGGCATTTCATCAAACACCTGTCTCGCCTCAAGCAAACACCCACATTTAACATACAAATCAACCAAAGCTGTAGAAATATAAACATCTGAGGCAAGCCCATCTCTTTTTACATGATCATGAATCTTCACACCATTATCTATATCTTGCAATGCAGCACAAGCTTTAAGGACAAAAGGGTATGTAAATTTTGTGGGTTTGACTCCAATATCCACCATCTCATAGTACAAATGGATGGCGTTCTCAAAGGGTCCTTCCCAAGCGTAGGACCTAATCAATTGGTTCCATAAAATTCCCTTCTTTTGCCTTTCTGGGCTTGGGATTGAGTTGAAGGTTTTATGAGCTAGTTCTGGTTTGCTGCATGTAATAAAGAGCTTAGAAAGCTTATCCAGTAACGTAATACAAGATTTGTTTTTGGTGTTAAAGTTCGGGTTTTTGAGGAGATTTTGATGGATTAGTTTGCCTGGTGTTAATGATTTTGATGATATGCAATCTTCAAGGAGATGAAGATAATCATTGAAATGATATGAGGGGATTTGTTTATAACTCTGGACAGCGTTAACTGATTTCTTTGGGATTGGGCATGGCATCTCCGCCTGCCTTCCGCTGATCTGATGCGCGTGATCACATACTCAAGTTTTCAATTCTTCCCCCTTTGTTTAAGGAGCTGCAACTCTCTTTCACAGACTTCCTTCGATTCTCAACGTTCGAAATGGAGGAGTTCATTTACGTGCAAAATCACCGCCTTCACATTGAGGATAATTTTAGTTGCGTAAATTATGTCCAGCTAAAATAATTATGAATGTTGGTTTCGGGAGTGAGAGTGTAAGCACTTTTTTATCTTAATTTTTGTTATTTCTAAATTACCTTTATGTCTTTTAATTAGAATTATTATATTTTGATATGACACTAATTAAAAGAAATAAAACACTCTAATTGATTACATTTTAATGGTATTGATAATTATAATTAAAATTATTCATTAACAACTATTTACCTACTCTTGGACTCCATCTCCAATTATTATACGTATCAAAATATCTTAATTAAAGCATGAAAAATTTCTCATTAGTCATTAGTTGAGATTGTAAAAAGAAAAAAATAAATTTCAAAAAATAGATAGTCTCTAGAAAATGAAGAAACATACGAGGATAGGAGAACCCTTATTTATTTGTATATCTTCATACAAATATCAAGAGTAATTTTACAATTATGCACTTTTTACTAATATGAAGAATTTTTCATGTTACATTCAATGAAATTTCAATATACAAAAAATGATGACACCTTTATAACTGAAATAGTAGTATTAAACTAGAAAAAAGAAATTTGAAATAACACCATACAAACCACTATTATCATTAATAGCAACCGATCAAAACAAGAAAAAACTAAAAAAAAATTGAAAACTATTTATAAAGTGACATAAAATAAATAGCAAATGAATTAAAAAGTTAGAATACAATTCAAATAATACCAAAAACATCATCCAAATCACTGATATTTAGGGGAAGACAAATATTGTTATTGACAATAATATAGTAATGCTTCATTTGTATTGGTTTGAGTAAACCAAATCCATCTATCAAGTCATAAGCCATTTTCAATGATAAAATAAAAATTATAATAAGAGTAAATTTAAAATAAAAAACGATAAAATGAAAATGACATCCAAATTATTTTTAATGATGTCCAAAATACCCTTATTTTTCTAATGATTACATATATTTATTGTATTGCAATATTAGTGAATAATGAAAGTGAAATAAAAAGCTTTAAAATTAAGTAAATTTCATTTATGCTGACAATTGTAATTAGATAGATTTAACGCATTCCAATAATTGATAATAATGATAGTAGTTATGGATTAAAAGTTGACAATTAAAAAATAAAACACTGCAATATAAAAAAAAATTAATATTAAAATTACTAATTAGCCACAGTTCTCATTCCAATTCCATCATCATAAAAAAAACTAATATTAAAATCAAAATTATTGTGCTCATATGAAAAAAAAAGTAGACCGGTTGCTTTTGCTTCGCATTGGATAGTGCTATTACTAGTAAAACAGAAAAGTAGCATCATAGCAACCGCAGCATAATCCGGCACCTTCGACACTGCCAAAAAGCGCACCTTCTCCCTACGCAAGCATTTCCGGATTTAAAAACCGATCTAACTTTTTCAAGGTGTGAAATTTAGCAACAAAATTGAACCACCGGTTCAGGGCTTCACAGCTTTAAGGGCAGTTCTGCTATTTGACATCCATACTCTGAGCTTCAAGACAGGCCTAGTTTAGCAGAATAGTAGTGTGCTTTATGGTTATGGGGTTAAATCAAGATTTGCTTCACACTGGAGCTTGCTTTCACGCGGTAGTTTTGTCAACAGTACAGCTACAGTACACATCACAAAGGTGAAAATAAGAATTCCAAAAGCCACCTCGTGAAACCATTTAATTGCACAATAGTAATTCAACATCGATTAATGGTAAGATAACAGAAATTTTGTCTAACAAAATCTAGCTCCAACAGTTGGTTGACAACTAACCAGCTGTTTTTACAGCCACATATTCAGCAAAACTGGGAAAAGAACTACAATCAGCATGAGAAAATCTGACTCGAGATCAACTCTCGGTTTGCTCCCTCAGCCTCCGAATTGTGCTCCTGACTGTCACAGCACTTGCAGTACTATTACACAGCAAAGGAAGGAAAAACAGAGAAAACATAATTAGTTAATTGCCAAGAGGAAAAAGAAAAATGTAAACATGTCAGTTTCAGTGAATTTACTTCAATGTGTATGCTCCTCCTGCTTTAACTTTGCCACAATCTTTGCAGCCCCAGATTCCAACCGCCTTTCTCTTCACAGCGTACTGCGTGATCATCAACGTTTCATTAGAACTAAACCGCATCCTATAGAACAAACTTCAAATTTTGATAGCCAAACTGTCTTCCAAATTAATCAACACGTATCAACAAGAAAAGCCAAACCTTTCCACAAAATTCACACAAGTATTTGCTATGCTGGCTAACCTCCATCTTCTTAATCTGCTTCCGCAGACTGGCACCATAGCGTGTACCTGAATATTAAAAAAGCTGTCAGCAATTACATAAAATTTAAACTCGAACCTGCACCTATAAATTCAGCACACAAATACAGGCTATCGTAAGAGAGCTGAAGTTGTATCAAAATGCAACGGTCAACCACAACCAGAATGAACATCAGTTCAAAAACACAGAGTCAAAGCAACTTAAGAAAATAACTGTAAATGATTAATGGAACGTCAAGCCACCATATTCATTGAATAGAAAAAGAATCTACCGACCATTTTGAACAGCATAAATTGATATATTGATTATATTAAAAATTACACTGGCTATTTCTCGTCAACATGTTCCTAATTACCAAATTTTGAAGTTAGATGCAGAGTCTTCTCATCAAACAAGTGAGACTACTCTTGCAGCATGCCATTTATACCCTCATTCATTACACGCTATATGACATCCTGTAAGTCTATTATCATCCGCATGAAAATGCAAACTTAAAAAACCACAATCCACTGTGAGAAATCACAAGATTAGATAATTGCGGAGGACAGGAGCTAAACTCACCATACTTTCCAACAATTCCAGCCTTCTTTGTCCTCTTCGTCTGCACCAGAGATAATGCATTTCCACAATTATAAATCCTCTCAGAGTTATGAACAATTACTCCTCTATCCACAATGAGTTGAAGAACCCAACAAGTAAATACAGCAGAAAACGCATACATGGAAAAGAAATTCTTAATTTCTCAGCATCCTTTGAAAACCAGTTAGACACAGAAATCTTGGAATTGCAAGCAGAATACTAGTTCATAAGAATTTTCCACAAGGGCATCAGATAGCCGAAAAGAAGCTTTCCTTGCTCAGTAAACCAAAAGCAAACCAAATAATTTCATGCCATCCCCAAGAAACCAAATTAAACTTAGATATTAAAATGTCCTTCGACAATTCAAGGGAAGGCCAAAGCTCGAATATCGCAACCTTTGCCAATCTATATAGTCAAAATTAAGCATCATGCTGTTTGTTTATTGCGAACCTTAAAATACCTAAATCTCCGTCTTTATTTCATACTACATATCCCAGGTATCCACTTCACAAAACCTTTCCTCTTCAAAAATCAGTTGAATTTACATGCCATAGCTGCCAAACAAAATATATCATCTACGGAAAAACTACATTTTCACCACAAATTACAAGCTACAACAGGATTACGTCATCCATATTCGTAGAAATTAAGGAAAAAATATTTCGACAAACTAAAGTTTCCGGACCAAAAGATAGACCATAAAATGTTTGATCTACAAGTCAAACGAAAACAAAATTATGCACAGAGATTTAAATCTAGTGGTGCAAATTTGAGATCAAATTTTACCATTTTTGATCGATTGGTGACTGAAGTCTGGTAGCGGAGAGGAAGAGAGCGGCTGCTGAACAGGAAGACGAACGACTGACTGACTAAAAAGCCCTAATTCTCCTGTTTTATTTTCTTGGGATAATTTCAGAACCTCCCCTGAGGTTTATAATAATTTCACTAGCCTCCCTAAATTTTATAAAAGTACACATACCTCCCCCAAGGTTAAGCTTTACCTAACAAATTGGTCCAATTAGAAAAAGTAACATTAAAAAAGTACTTTAAGGAGAGAGGTAAAACTTTTATTGCATAAATACCCCTTATGCAAATATATAAATTGAATTAGTAAAAGAATGAAAATAATTAAAAGTTAGAAATAATTAATACACACATTTTACTACTCAAAATGTTCGCATTTAAAAAATTAGACAATACAAATAAGCAATAAACTTATATTAATAATCAAAAGATTCAGCAAAACAGACTAGCCATATTCTTTAACATGATATTTGTTACTCCCTCCGTCCCAAAAATTTCGTCGCACTTAGAAAACTGTGTTTTTTATGAATAGTTCCAGCACAGGTGAGTTGCTTACCATTTTGTCCCTCGCCTAAGCTTCTCGTGTAAATGCACTGGGAATCCGGTATTGATGCTAATTCAAATTAAAAGTCTAAAGAACTATTGGAGGCAGGACCAGAACTTTTGTTTTGTTTGCATATGTCTTGTGCGTGCTTTGCACGCTGAAGTTTCAACCAAGTTCCTTATGGTTTTTCACTCCACGCATATATTCATATGAAGTTTTGAAGCACGTGAATACTGAACAAGTGGGCTCAAAGGGCACACTTCACTTGATTATTGTGAAGACCAAAAGGGTAAAAGAGTGAAATTGAATGAAAAGTCTTTACTATATTTAGCAAGTGACAAATATTTTGGGACAGCCCAAAAAGGAAAGCATGACACTTTCAATGGGACGGAGGGAGTATGATTTTTGTGATTTTGAACAATTTTTTTTTTTAAATTTTGCTTTTCTTTTCTTTCCTTTCTCCTTTGTTTCCGTGAAATTACTTTGCAATTGTCACAACTTTAAGAGTTTCAAAAAAAATTGAAAGGAGGGAAAAAATGCAAAATTAAAAAAATTTTCTGTTCAAAATCACAAGAATTATAGCAAACATCATATTAAAAGAGATAACTAGTCTGTTTTGTTAAATCTTGTAATCATTAGTGTATTTTTATTACTTATTTGTATTGTTTAATTTATTAAATATGAACTTTTTGAGTGATTAAATGTATGTATTAATTATTTCTAACTTTTAATTATTTTTATTCTTTTACTAATACGACTCATATATGTGTATAAGGGATATTTATGGAATAAAAGTTTCATCTCTCTCTTTAAAGTACTTTTTTAATTGAGTGTGTTTGGATTGTGTGTTATTTCACTTTATTTACACCTTATTTACACACACTGATTTGCTTGCATCATCAATACATTTTTCAATCACCTTTTTATCTCATATACATCATATAAAAAAAGTGCTACAGTACTTTTTCACAAAATCATCTCAAATAATTTACAATCCAAAACAGTTATTTTTTCTAATTGAATATCAAAACCTTAATCTTGAGGGAGGTTTGTATAATTTTATAAACTTTAGAGGAGGCTAGTAAAATTATTAAAAACCTTAGAGGAGGTTTCTAAAATTATGCCTATTTTCTTACAAGAACTTTGGATCGGGTCGGCCGGGCGAACACTTTTGGGCACGGGTTGTCTACAGTTTAAGGTCAATCTAAAACTACCCCTTAAATTATCACTAGGTACAATTTTCACCCCCAAGTAATTCTAGTAAAATATGTTTGGAAGGCCTCTTGTCTTCTGAGTTGCTTTAAATGTTTTGTTTTTTTAAAAAAAAAACTGTATAGGTAATTTCTTACTTGCAAAGTTCTTTTGATTTTTTAAATTAATGCCTGCTCGATTGATTCAAAGAATTTGTACTTATTATCCAATGAGAAATGTGCTATCTAATGGTGTACTATTAGTACAATTTAGTTTTGATAAATTCAGTAGTTTACTAGAATAATGCAGCAATAAATTCGGTAAAAATTGGCTAAATTAAATCTTTTTTTATATTAACATTTCACTTAAAAAGAATTATTGTAGTTAGATGGTAGGCATTAACATGCTAAACTTTGATGTGATGGCACGAAAAATGTTGACCTTATTAAAAGAGGTCTTTCAAAAGTGGCACTCCTCATTTTCTTTCGTTCCACGGAAGAAAAATAAAATAGGAAGGAAAGAAATCGCACCAAGGTTTCTTTGCTCAACATTAGTCCTTCAAACGCCTAGCGTCCGCGGAGGCGGTCTAAGTTTTTTTTTTTTTTTTTTTTTTCAGCAACGATACATTTGTACTCCCTCCATCCCACTTTGATAGTCCTGTTTTCCTTTTTTGTCTGTCCCAAATTGTAGTCCACTCTCCAATTGAAAAATGTAGTTGTATTTTAATTTTCCTAAAATACCCTTATTCAATGTAAGTTGTTGTTACTATAAACCTACTCCATTTAATGAGAGTTGATTCTTTTTTTACCATCAATTCAAGTTCCCATAAAGTTGTACTCTAATTAATGTGAGGGTATTTTAGGAAAATAGTTACCTAAATTGATTGTTCCAACAAAGTTAACTACTTTTTATTAAACTGTGTGAAAAAAGAACCAGAACTATTAAAGTGGGACGGAGGGAGTATAACATTCTCTATCCTAATCCAGGGGAGGGGGAGCCTAAGGAGGCTGTGATAGGGGCTAGTGGGTATACTAGACCCAACTAGACCAAGGGAGTGCTATGGCACAACCCTTAAATTTGACCCAACTAGATCAAGGGAGTGCTATGGCACAACCCTTAGATTTTTTTCGCTGCTGATGATGTTTGAACCCTCACCAACTGTCCAAGGAGGGACTTAAGTCCCCCTCGTAGCCACTGAGCCATTGGCCCAGCAGAGGCGGTCAAGTTACTAATGCTAATTGCTAAGGACGCAGGTCAATAAACCAAAAAGATTTCTATATTGAGGGATTTGTCAGCAACAAAGAACAAAAATTAATAGATTCAAATCTTAACGCATTCAAACCGTTTGATAATTAAAAATTGAACATCTGAATTAATTAAGTGATACTAAATTTCCTAAACAAAACTTGCTTTCAAAATTAAGTGATAAGTTATCCACTTAATAATTTAATAACTTAATTGATTCAAATTTCAGATTTCAGCTTTCAGATTTTAGTTTTATCAAACGCACACGAGAAAAAAATTTGTTAAGTTCGTGCTAAAAAAATTAAGAGTATTGGTATAATTTAGCTGAAAAAGAGACGCACTCTACAGCAGCAGGAAAATTCACATACCATACCTGTATCTGCAACAAAACATTTCTGCCTAAGAACTACAATAAGCTTGATAGTGCTATAAACTTAATTCATATGATAGCAGGGAAATTCTGCCAAATGATCATAAAACTGTCACTTGAGAGAACCCCACGGGCGAAAATGGACCAACTGCATGTGGGAACGCCTTCAAACTCCTTCAGCAGACGCTCTCCCAACTTCCAATTTTCAGCACCGCAAAAGTTCCTTGCCGCTTTGGCTTTTTAGCTTTTTGACTCTTCTAATGGGAGGACCTTACAACAGTGATGCTACAGCATTCAGTGCATCAGTATCAGCACCCTGCCAAGGTTGCTAGAACCAATTTAAACCTGATCATGCAAACAATTTGATGGAACCAAGACATGGAAAAAAAAAGGAGGAGGTTAGCTCTGAAAAAGTTATAGAAGTTAAGGCCACAGAACTGGTGATGACTGATAAATTGTGTATTCTTAGATATCAAGGTTAATGCAGTGTATGTTTATAACCTCAACTGTGTGCAAAAGCATTCAAGTTAAATAAACAATTGCTTGCCTCTTAATAAGCTAACTGACAACAGAATCTCCAGTTTTAGAGTCAAGCAGATTGACAAGGAGGCCAGAGAAAAGATCTTTATCTCCATCCATTCTCAACCTCCTCTCTCTTTTTTTTTTCTTTTTCTTTTTTAAATACTAATGGATGCTATTTTGTTGAGTTCAGGCCTCTAACATACAAAATAACCTCATTTCGTCCCTTGCACATTAAGCAAAATAACTGAGTGTATATTCAAGTACCAAGAAATAGCACACGACATTCTCATTTTGATGGACAAATATGAGCATAAAATCGTGGAAAACAAAATACATTTCGAGCAATTTAAATCAAAAATGCATAATCAGATCCAAGATATTACCTGTAAAATCTTGCATTGCAGCCACGGATCTTTCTTCAAAGCATTCTACAGTACAAACCTTTCTCGATAGAACAGTTGAGAGGAGAATCGGTTTAACGGGATGGATGATCACGGTAGCTGCTATTAGTTTTCCACAATTTTTGGTTGGTAAAAGTCTCTATTTACATTATGGTTATTTCTCTGCTTGTTTGGCTGGTCATAACCTGATGCTGGCCTGAAAATATTGGTTGCGTTTCTTGGCGCTGAATGTTGCTCCGTGTTATACTGCTTCTGCTCCGATTTAGAACTGTAACCATTTGGAGAAGCCGCTGTACTCCTAGATTTGCCTAAATCAGTATGTAAACCATCAACCATTGGTGGTGCCCTGAGAGAGACTTTCTTGGCATGACCAAGGTGTTGACCCCGGCTCAATCTTTGTGGAAAGGGAACTTGTAGTGTTCCTTGCTTGCATAGATTTTTGTCTTCCAAACGGACATCCTGACTTGCGAATCCAGGAACATGCGATCTCATTGCATGAAATGTACTAACTCTCATATTTCTACGAGACTGGAAACTTGATTGCCTAGGACTGAAATTTGCAGAAAACTTTTTATTTGATGAATTGACATTTGAAACACTAGTCAGTCGATTGACAAGTGCTCGTTGTTCTTGAGCTGCGTCAATATGTAGTTCATCAATTTTCTTTGGGCCTTCAACTCTTCTCCTCTGCTGCCATCTATTTTTTCTAAGATCAATAACATCCTTCAAAATGAACCTCATCCTTGACGACAACTCACTGTTGTTTGACAAATTCTTCATCACCTCAAAACATGCATTCATTTGCTTCTTAGCTTTAGGATGATCAATAACCTCACCAACAGTGTTCATTAGCTCGCAGAGAGCCTCAACGTCATCTTCCTCTGGAGAATCATGTTTTCCAAGTAGTTTCTGGATGCAATCATGCATTAATCTCTCTGATAACATTTTCTTCTTGTAGAGTTCCCCAAGTAATCTTATATTGCCTAACATCCTTCTTCGGGCACAGATCCTCTTTTCTTCTCTTTTCTCTTCAGATAGCCTGGCCTCCCCACCCTCTTCTATTATATTAGCTCCTGCCTGCTGTCTTTCCCCTCTCACAAATTCCTCTTGACATTTATTAAGCAAAAGTCCTCTAAATGTAACCTTCTCACGACCCTCAACAAAATTAGGAAGCTCTTGAGCAAGATGATAACAAAAATCTGCATACATCTCACAAAACATTGGTTCCATAAGAGCTTTATCAAATATCTGAGAAATAAGACCAGAAAGAGTGATTGAGTTATCAATATTAATTTCCTTCACTTGCTGAAAGAGCCTCTCAAAGTTTTGAGGCGTTAGCTTGTTAAGAATAGCCTTCAACCGTCTTTGCTTCGCCTCTTCACCATCAATCCCTTTGTGTACCTTATATTTTTTCTCAGCTAAGTGCATAACTTGCAGAGGAGACTGAGGTGAAGAAATAAGCCCAATATCTAAGAATGCATCTTGTTGCCAATGGTCAGGTTCAGGACATTTATTTCTTGTTCTAGAATGAGATGACCGTGGCAAAAATGAAGTTGCAAAACCACCATCACAATGGTCAGGAGTCTGCCCATGCAAGTTCCTTCTATAGGTCCCTGGCCTGGAATGAACACCAAAATTCCCCTGCGTATTCCCAAATTGTAGCTCCTCTGCAAATGCAGATGGAGCGAGCATTTTGATCCGCTTGCTACCATCCTCAACTCTGTACCCTAAATCATCCAGAACTTTGGAAACCAAAATCCCCTTTATCATGTCACCCACTAATTCAAAATCAGTAGGAAGTTCAACAAACTGACTTGAAAGTGTGAGGAGAAAATCTCTTGAATACCTCTTTTTCCCTGGAACTATAATGCTATCTGAAGCAGCATTGCTCATGTTCTGATGCAGTTCAACTTTCCTTGAAATATGCAATTCTGGAGTGGAAATATCAGCAAAATTTTTCCAGTCCTTCGGTTTACCTTTTTCCATTTTTTTACTAGTTTCTGGCAATCTAAACTCATCCACAATTTGCTTTTTGTGAATATTTTCAATGACAGGCTGCACTTCCTTGGGTTTGCTAAGGTACTCTGAATTTTCCATGGGCACAGACTTCTTACCATCACCATTGGCGCGCTCCCCAGTAAGATCCCCCTCAACAGATACAGAAGAAGGAATAGCTCTATGAGATGATACAATTGAGGTCGTTGGTTTAATAACCACTTCAGATGGGGGTTTAACAGCGATTTCTGAATGAATCTTTGATTTCTTTTGTCCAGAGCCAACTCTTTGAGGTTTCCTTGACTTAATTGCTTCACTTTTATCATTCACAACTGAATTGACTGACACTGGAGATAAAATCTTTTCTCCAACAGAAAGAAAAGCTAACTCAGTACTAGTAGGAACTGAGAATGAGGAACTATATTCCGACCTAGATTCTATAACTGCACCATGAAAATCTGCACGATAATCTGCAGCAGAAAAACATGTTAAGAGAAAAATATAGTTTCCTCCCTGCTACTAGCATTTATCTGCATAATATGAGCTGTAATCAACTAAATAGAGCCTTCCCTACCTAAATAGTTAACCCTTGACTTCACGGGAAGCATCTGCATGCTTGAAAAAGGTATTGGACTTGGACTGGGCGAAGAAAAGGGATATGGCTGCATATAAGGAAAATAATTCATTAAGTGAGAGCTACCACAAGTGAAAGGCTGGGGTTGGAGCTGCATGGTAAATTGTGCTCTTGTACCAGCAGAACCACTATCATGCTTTGGTTTTGCAAGCTCATCAAGTTTTAACTCTTCTTTAGTTTCTGGATGAGTAATCTTTATGGACATTTTACGCTTTGCATTGCTGAAATCATTTTGCGCATGCAATAGAAGAATCCCATCATTGTTGACAGATGGAGAACCAAAATGATGACCAAGTGTAGTAGAAAAGCTCAATCCCTGACCATTCTGCATCACTTGTGGCTGCAAAACATATGGCTGGAAGCTGGGAAGATATGTAGACTCTTGAAATTGGGAAGAGCCTGCAATTGGAGATTGAATGGACATTTGAACTGATTCAGATGCTATTCCTTGAGACCATGCGTTTGGCCTAGACATGCCAAATTTAAACTGAAAATCTAGTTGCTGAAATGAGGAAGTTGCCACTGAGACCCCACGAACAGCAAGAGAAATGCTCGTGTACCACTGATAGCTGGAGCAACAGAAGCCACCTGAACAGGCATGTCTCTTTTAGCTTCGGGTTGAAGATGAGGAATTTCATTCTTGAAACGTTCAAAAAAGAACTATTATCATCTAAAGAATTTAAAAAGGCAAGGATTTAATTTGACTACATAACCCCAAAAGGAATACAAAATCGAGTACTATTAATATAATCAAACCAGCTTGCAGTTTTGCTTTCTAGATCCCTCGAAACTTGGTTATTGAAAACCCTTCAGAAACATATATATCTTGCCAATTTGGACGATGTGTCAAGCTACAAAAAATATAACCATTCTCCAGTTGTGCTTCCTAACAGAGAAAGTAGAGGTCCAAGCAAGAAAGGAGCAATAATTGTGTTGTATCTACAGGAATTTCACTCTAGTTAGATTATGGACAATTCAATTCTGTCAAAGAATTTATCTAACTGCCCAAGAGGCCACCATCCAAAGGTTAGACATGTTCCAAAGTACTTTCTCATTCTACTTATGCCAAGTGAAGAGTGACAATTGGAATGCAAAACTCAAGCATGCATAACAATTGGAATGCAAAAAATTAGAATTCTGTATACATTAATCGAGATTCTTGAGCTGTATTTGAGCTCAAGTGAAAAAAATAATCAAAGACAAATTCAAATACAAGTTAGCTGATGCATAGCTCGCTTAGCTTCATCTACTATATAAAACAGACGTATGGCATAATTAGACTCATTTAATTTACACCCTAGAATTCATGCATTTACCATTATATATATATGAAGCATTGAATTTTTCATATTACTACTTCCCATTCAACTATTAAAATAGAGCAGAACTAAACCCTCTAAGCAAGGCATGCCCCTATTACTAAAGAAAGCAGGATTGTTTTCAAAATTTTCCATTTTTAACCCTATTTTACCTTGTACATCATAGTAAAAAATGAAAAAGCACGTATGCATGCATGCATGCAGAACGTTGCATAATTAATTAAAATATTACCACGTTGTTGAAGCAATTGGTGAGGATGGCAAGGAGGAGGTGGGAGGCCCGCACTGTCACCGCCACCACGGATCCGCAACCCTGAGAAGAAGAGATCCACCGGCGAATGTGAGTCGGCAGCCAAGTTGGGATGACCACGTCCACTAGATCTCCTAGGGGGTTGTTATGTACTCATTTGAGATTGAATCTCTTCAACCTTCCTATACTGCCTTTGGGACATAAGGCCCTGTTATTTCATTTAATCCTTCCTCAAATATTCCAAACTTTAGAGGAAAATAGTTGAAAGAAAAGTGTAAATTGCACATATAATATACCTTGGAATTATGGGATCATTGGTGGTTAGAATGTGCTCCAAGAGTGAGAGGGGAAAAAAAAGAAAAAAAAGAAAAAGCATGAGTAGAGAGCAGGAAGATAGGGGTGAAACTTGAAAGTAGGTAAAAAAAAAAAAAGAGGAAAGGTTAATTACAATTTGCACCCTTGAACTATCATAAATTTGCACTTAGCACTCATAAGCTATCAATTTTAACAATTACTACGATATGATATGCAGTTGATACCGAAAAGAAAAAAGAGAATAGATACTAAATATATGGATGAGCTCCCATTGTTTGCAATTTTAATTTGTCTTTTGGAAAAAAAAAAAAACAGGTAGAACATTGGGTAACTAATAACAGCATCACCAACCTCCTGTAAATAAAAACAGCTGTGAGCAAAACCAAGCTGTCTTTTTGAGTTTTCATTAGATGCCTGTAGCACAGAGTAGTTATTCCCTGCAAAAACAGTGATAACATTGAATGAAAAACAGTACAATTACTTGATCAATCATAGAACAAGTACTTTCTCAGGCAACAAAAGACATGGCTGGAAAAACTACCAAAAACCATTCTGTAAAACAATGCTGAAAAACCTTTGATGAAAGTTTAGAAACACATCACTGTGCAACAATTTTAAAACATAGAACAAGTTTCATGTCACTATCAGAGTATACTCAATGACAAAGTGCAGCAAGTTTCAAAAGCTATCAGAAGAAAGGTCGCTGGAGCTCCCAAACAAAAGGCGACAGCATCAACAACTGATGAGAGATGCAGCAGCGAAAGGTCTTTTGGCTAATCCCTGTGCTCAACATAATTGAAGTTTGCAAATACATTTGATTCCTTTGGCTGGTGAATAACATTCTCAAAGATATCATTCAGCATTTTGTTGTCAAGCATTCCTTCCAAGATTTTGTCCTCGAAAACAGATGAGATTCTGGACTTGATCCTTTGCCTGTCTCGAGAAGAAAATACCAACTCAGACAACCGATCTTTGTTAGCCTGTTGAGCATACTTTTCAACCTCCAAGGTCCCAGAGGTTATCAAATGATAAACATAGACAAACTTCTTTTGGCCAAGCCTATATGCTCTGCTTATTGCTTGCCTTTCAACTGCTGGATTCCAAACGACGTCTAACAGGACAACTCTTGAAGCCCCACTAAGATTTATTCCTTCAGAACAAGCTTTTGTGGACGCAAAAAGAACTTTCACCTTACCGGAGGGATCATTCAGAGACCTAATTGATGACTGGCGATTCTTCTCGTCACGTTTTCCATCCATATACAGCACTTCTATGCCTTCCCTCCACTTTAACTGATCTATCAACTGCTGCATTATGAATCTCAAAGGGTGAATAAATTCACTGAAAACTATAACCTTCTCATGCGATGCATCACATAATCGGATGAGCTCAATGGCAAATTTCGTCTTTACTCCAGCATAAGGACTGCATTCAAGTACCCGTAGTCTGTCTTTGTCGCCAGAGAAGCGTTTGCTGAAAGCAGCTAATGAGGGGTGGACAGAAATGAGTGACACCAAATGTACTTGGTCAAACCTGCTCCAATCATCCGATATAAGCTGAAGAATGCCCTTCTGCTCATCAGTTGGTCGCAAAATAACAAGTGTGTCCTTCAGACCAGGGAGACTCTCTTCTAGTATAGAACCTCTGTGTACATGTACAAACGGATCTATCATGGCTTTAAGCTCCTCTACTGCGTTGCCAGAGTTCTTATCAATGGCATTGGTCAAGGAAACCCATCTCTCTTTCTCCACATTGCTCTTCCGCTGCCATCTTCTGCTGCGACTCTCAGAGTTCATTGAACCAGAAAGCTTTGGGTTTACCAGGCAAAGAGTATTATACAACTCCTCGAAGTTATTCTGAAAAGGAGTTCCAGAGAGGATTATCTTTCTTTTTGTCTTAACTCCTGTCAAAACCTTCCAGACAAGACTCTGTTGATTGCGAGGCGTGTGCCCTTCGTCAAGAACCACAAGACCAGGCAGTTGAAGAAAGATTTCCTTAAGTTTTTCATCGCTTCCTTTTCCCTTCTGTCCACTAGCAATCTGCTCAAACAACTTGTAGCTGATTCCTAGAACACTTTTCTCCTTTGTCCACGAGTACAGCTTTGTCATTCGGCTTCCTACTCTCCGAAGAAATTCTGCATCAGTTTTGAGTTCGTTTCCTGACAAATCCTTGCTATTAAAGTTATGAAAAGGAATTCTATATCCCCATTTTCGGAACTCATTTTCCCAGGTGAGCAGCATGCTTGTAGGAGCTATAATCACGGGTCGGCACATTGGATACATTTTCAACAGAGACAGAATAAAAACAATTGTCAAGCAGGTCTTCCCGGTGCCAGGGGCATGTGATATTATGGCTCCTCTTCCATCATCAGAAAGTTCAGTTTTCAGCTTCTCGATGCAGGTTTCTCCTACTATGTTTTTCCACAAGAAGACAAATCCATCCAGCTGATGACTATACATTGACATCCTAATGTGATCTGGAATAAGATCCAGTACAGAGCCTTCAGCATCAACGGAGGTGTAATAGTTTCCAGAGCCTGGGTCATCAAGATGAAGCTCATGAATACCAAAGCATTCACCTCTGCGAAGGTCAACCCAATCCCGTCTTCGTGGAGTCTCCTTTTTCTGCGGGCAATAGCAATTTAGATAAAATTTAAAAAATAACTGGGAATGCAAGTAACAACATGAAGTTCTGGTAATTGCGTAAAGTCCCATTTCGCTACACAACTCAGCCCAGATTATTCAGCTCTTTGCTAGTAAAAATGATGCTAAGGTGGCCACTACCATTAAGTATGGTGCTTGTTTTTGGTTCTCTGATAGGAAATTAAGAGGTGCTGCTGCTTTAAAACATGATACTCCTTATTTTCTGCCTATTGTAGATTTTGACAATTAGGTAGATCGAAACCTGATTCTTCAGGATTCTACACTACCAGATCAACCATGAAAAAGTTTCAATCTCAGTCTAATAGTTATCAAGGTATATAGTTGTCTGTGGAAAGAAATATATGCTTAAACATTCCTGTATCTCAAGGTTGACATGATGGTTCAAAGTCTCGGCCGAGACTGAGATGACTAAGCCGAGTCGTCATCGAAACGGACATCTCCGATACAATACCGAGATAAAATGACTCCGAGATACTTGACTCGTCGAGAACTCGGCCGAAAATCTCCGATACAGATAGTCTAGGCCAATTCAGCCCGAGTCATCCCGAATCAACTCGCAAATTTACATTTTACAGATTTTATTTTGCTAATTTTTTATTATTTTTGTTGAGCATATTTTTGAATATTATTCATAGTTTTTAGAATATTAAATGCTTCAAAATTTGCGTCTCACCGAGACAGTGACCGATATGCCGAGACCGATGTAGAACGGTTTGGACCACGACTGCGGCTGTGAACCATGCATGTGAGTGGACATTAAGTACTAAAGATAGGCTACTGTTTCGGGGTATGCCTGTTGAACATGGTTGTGGTACTATGAATCTCTGAGCATACACTCTTGTCCGTACTCTCTAAGAACCATGGTTCAAAGTCTCGGTCACGGTCCGGACCGTTTCACATCGATCTCGGCGAGACGTAAAATTTGAAACATTTAATATTCTAAAAATTGTGAATAATATTTAAAAACATGCTAAACAAAAATAATTAAAAAAATTAGCAAAAGAAAATGTGTAGAATATAAATTTGCAATTTGACTCGGGATGACTCAGACCGATTCGGCTGAGACTGTCTATATCGGAGATTTCTCGGCCGATTTCTCGCCGATGATGATTTGGCCTAGTCGTCTCGGTCTCGGTTGAGACTTTGAATCATGCTACGAACTGGCTAGATATACAGTTGCTAAGAGTTGGTCCATTGAATTGTTATAGGTTGAACAACACTGTGCTAGAAATTCATTTGATAGAAATGTGTGCAGGGTGAGATTTGTTGTTGCAATTTATCCAAAAGTCTGTTGTATCCAGCTTACTATGTTTGCAAGCAAATTTTGCAGGACCTTTGTGGTTTGGTTAGTGGTTGGCTAGGTTTTTCAGTCTAGTGAAAATTTGAGCCTGTGCCTAGACTTGGGCATTTCTCCTAAAGTTTTAGAGTGAGTTCTAGAATAGCCTAGTGTCTGTTATGCACTTAGAACAGAAATTCTTATATCTCTATCTTTGTCAGGGTGTTCCCCCATCTTACATGCTTTCGCTTCTGTTTTGAGCCAATAAAAGAAGGAGCTTAGCGAAAAAAAATATATATAGGAATATGAAGTTCATTCATTTAAGTTCATCTATAAGGAGCATATATAAAGGAAGGGAATTCAAGTAAGAATATAAATGCAAATGACAAGTTGGAATACATACCAGTGTAGGAAATATGTCCTTCATCTCCTTATGCACAATTTGACAACATCTGCATACGATTCCAATTGGTTCTTCAAGAATCAGCTGATGTTTCCCTGAGAGACATAATTCTGCTTGGCACTTGGCCGTTGCAGTGACATGATGAGTGCCATCCTGATGATCAACAACACAAGAACACAAAATCTTCTCACTTGAGTTTCAATTTGGAGAATCGGATGATTAAAAAGAGTAAAACATGCATGATAAGAAGAAAACTCGATCAATGTTCTTGTGCTAGGAATGAAACCCAGAAATTTAAAATCCAAAAGGTGTGGAAACTAAAAACATCATTGGAAATTGACAGCGAAGCCAGCAAAAAATATCAAGAACGTTATTTGGACGATGCAAATCTAAGACAAATGGTAAATTTCACCAGAAGGGTGAAAAACTTAGGAGGTTTCTTATGACACAAATAGCACACAGAAAATACTTTTATGTCTTTCTGTCTAATGACTGAGATCTCGCAAAGGACTAGATGGGAGTATCTGTATGTGATTGTGAATACAATTATGAAATTTCTAGAACAAATTTACGTAATACAACGATGACGAAAAACAAATCAAACAATCCAAAATATTGTACAGTTTGGAAATTGAAAACATGTCTTACAATCCAAATATTGTAAAGTTATTGTACAAGAGCGGAGAAAATTGCCTACTTCCGCATAATCCAAATTTTCATGCATGGACAAGTTAAAATATCAGAGTAAAACTAGTATTTTAAATTTCATTAACTCCTTTTTCTTGCAGCAGAACTGAAACCATACAGTCAACAAAACTATAACAATTTGAAAATAACCATATATGATCTTGTTCACCATAGATTATTAGATAATAACTGAGAAAGAAACAAATATTAGATGACCAACATGAGATGATACCTACTGCATGTTTCCAAAGCATTTCAAAGTTCTAAGGCATCAACTTCACTATTCCGGGGAAGAAGTCAAAACGTTAGCAGATTGACTAAAATCTCCAAAATCAGCCGACAGACAAATAATGGATCTAACAAAAGGAATACGGCAGCAGCATAATAATGAGCTATCTTTCTAAACATTACCAGCAGTAACGTACTGAAGAAACAATTTTTTGTTTCTCTAGGATTAGTTAAACTGTTCAACCTGTCATGGAAACTATGTAGATACTTATGTAACTCCAAATCCTGAAATCACAATGTAGTAATCAGAGAATGTCAAATCTCTCATAATTAACAAAGCACCATTACCTTGGAATTGGATGATTCAGTAAAGTCAGAATCTGGTAATGTAAGGCATATTTCCATCTCAGTAAAAAGATTATCAATTTCTTTTTGCCAGTCTTCTTTCTCCGGTGGGGTTAGATCCTCGTCATCAAATCTGAATTTTAATGGCAGTGTATTAGTAGGACCATTGTCTTCAAAAGAAAATGGATTTTCCTTTGTCTGCTCATCATCCTTCAGCATGGACCCCAGAAGAATATTCATGTAATCCACGTCTCTTTCTCTTCTCTTACAGGGTTTAGATATTCTACTGCCTTCCTTTTTCTTCTTTGGCACCTGATCTGATGAATCAGAACTTTCACTCTCAGAAACATGAAGGCAGCGCTTTCTTGATGTTCCGAGTCTTGGTTCCTGTTTTCTGGACTTTGGACTTGGTAGTTGAATGAAGCCATCATCTTTTCCTATCCCTCCTTCAAGGTTATCCTCACTACAATAACCCCAATGGTTTGTATGATCAGAATCATCAGTATCCTCTTCAGAGCTAGAGGATTGTGAGTCGAGAGCATCAAGATTCTTAATTAGAAGACCTTTTCCCTTGTCCTGAGCTCGATTCCCTAAAGGTTCACTCTCCATGGTCATCCTTTCATTTGTCGCATTTCCATCACTTCTACCCCTCTTTCTTCTAGATGGAAAATGCTTCCTACCCTTGACATAATTACATCTCAAGTTTCGGGGGATATCTTCTTCAGTCATAAGCACGACATCGCTTCCACTTCCACCATCATTATTCTTTCCCTTGTAAACAGTGTCTCTCCTCCTCCTCCTCCTCCTCCTCCTCATCCTATCTAATTCCTTCAATTTCACTTCTTCCACCACTTCCTCTTCCCCCAAAATCCTAACATCACTTCCACTGCTCTCATCATCATAAAAAATCTTTTTAGCAGTTCCTTTCCTCTTTCTATTGAACATCTTCCGGTGTACATTTTCTCCCTCTTGCTCTTCATCACCGCTACTGCTGCTAATTATAATCATTTCTTCATCCCTCTTTTTCCCTTCAGTAGCGTTCATTTCTTGAGAACCATGGGCTCCCTCACTTTCCCCTTTCTTCTCCAACTTGTGCTTTATTTGAGCTTTTGTCCTCTTCACTACAGTGCTTCTCTTTTCTTCCATATTACCTGAAAATAAAGAAAGCAAAGATTATAAACCCAAATAGCAATACATAGAAAACCAGAAACTACCATTGCTTGGTAAAAGCGACAATGATCAGGTAAACCAATGATAGACCTACAGACCTCCCAGAAAAAGAAACAAATTATGCAGAAGCTTAACTATAGCTGCACTATAAACTTCAACTCTAGCTAAATAGCCCTTACCATCAGGGTCTAGGAACACTATTCTAAAAGGTGCAGGGGACAAGTCATCTGCACAAACAACAAAAATAAGAGAAATTCTTTGCGTTCTAGCTCAGCAAACCTCATCCTAACTCCAGCTTATACTAGAAAACTTTGATTGTCAACCATGAAAACAAAATTTTCACTCAACAAAGCATTGAATTCCATACAAACACATAGTTATACACAGTAACAATACTTTAAAGATCAAAAATACTATTTTGGAGAAAAGAAAAACAAAGCTTTAATGCCTCCTTATATTAAAGAAGGTTGTCCACTTTTAATGATCCTCTTCATAAACTTACCATTACACCTATAAATAATTGTTTAGTTCAATCATCTACTAGCTAAAAAATCTTAGACCAGATTTGCCAACAGATAAAGATAAAAGATAAAAATATCTTAGACCCAAAGGAGAAACATGCTCTCAAAATTCGATACAGCTTCATCGTGACTTGTGCATCATGGAAGTAAATATTGTGAAAATCGATCTTTTCGGGGGAATTAATTGTCTTTTTCAGAACCAGAGTACTTCACAGGCAAGCATTTGACCTGAAAGCGAAAACCCATGACAAAAATGTTAACCAAGATCTACTTTGTTCTTTTCTATGATAGCCCATTGATATTGATAAGATCAATCTACTTGCCCTGATGACTTTCCATTGCAGATGAAGCCAATAACAAACTAGCATTTGGAAGCAATACATGGCCCTTTTGCATCTACTAGCTCAATAATCTTAGACCAGATTTCTCAAGAAATAAAAATGAAAAATGACAAACATATCCTACATATACTACACTGCTGAGTATTGACGTACCTTATTTCTGATATGACGTGAAAAAGGCCTGAACACAAGCTTTCTGAGCACGGGAAAATTAAGCACCGTCTTCCAAGTTAGCCAAGTAGTTAAAGTATCTGCCCCAAGAGCCAAGAAAACATTCAGCAACTTTAAATGCGTGTCTTTTAAACCACAAAGTATTCAAAATAAATTGTGTAACAAATTGTTTATCGTTTTAATAACAAAATAAAAGGTTCACTGCCACTAATGCAGAAGCTTTCTGAGATCACATGGAAGTAGACTAGCTATGCATTTAATCCTCTATAGATTTTAGGAATCAAAACAACCAAAACCAAGGAAATCTTTCTCAAAGAATATAGAAAAAAAAGTACTATAGAAACCAAGACAATAGTAAACAAAAATCCCAGAAAATCATCTGGTAAATAATGGCAATATAAATGCAAAATAGGACAGAACATAGAAAAATCTCTTGATTCCAAAAAATGACATGCTAAAAGTACACACTATAAAGGGTATGTGACATGGAGATAATATCCCTTATTTCTGACGAGCAACATACATATTTGTGGAAACAAGTACCAAAAGTATAATTTTCTCAACCTATTAGTACTGTACATACACAATTGTAAGCAGAACAAGTTGAAAGCAACTTTCTACAGATATGATCCAGCATTATGATGAAAAACTTGTGTTCCGCCTTAATAATAGTTTTAAAAAAAGTCTACAGCTGTCCATGTCAAAACATTGTTCAATGTCTCCATAGAGTAGCCTTCAAACAAAAGCACTAATTGTAATAAATTTCTTAAAACCCAAACTTTCCAAGAGATTCGAAAAGTCCCCTTGTGAAACAAATAAATGGCATGGAATGAATTCTGTTTGATCATCATCTTTGGCCTTGCTTACATAATGCTACTTGGTGCTAGAAACCATCTATCTTCCAAGTTGTCATTGTCTCCTTTCCTCGTTTCCTAAATTTCTTTTCCATTCATAAACATTGATCTTCATCACAAAGTCCAAATTTTATCATACGATTTGAGATTCTTCAATCTTCCATAGTTGACTATCTTGTTCTAAAAATATTTTGACCTTGTCCTAGTAGTACTATTCATAGTGAATTCTTGTTTCCTTTATATGTAGTTTCTCTTAAGGGGTTCTCTTCTTTTATTTGTTTTCCTCTTTCTTGTTTCTTTCCTGCTTAACTTTATTCACTTCAATATTGTTGAAGTGGAATATTGGAGGGAAAGGATTTGATTTTCATCCGTATTGTTCAAATTTGGAGCTATCCTATATTGCATTTGTAGATGATTTGTTTCTAATATCAGCAGTTATTGAGCATTCTTTTTGTTTGGTCAGAGACACGATTGCTGAATTTGGAAGTTTATCTGGTTTGAAGCCTAATCTTCATAAGAGTAGTGTGTATGTAGCTGGTGAGAGTGATGAAGTGCGACAGCAACTGTGCAACACATTAGAGATGCCAAAGGGTGAACTACTAGTTAAATACTTAGGTTTGTCTCCTATTTCAACAAAACTCAGCTACAAGGACTACCAACCTGTTTCTATGAAGATGCAGCAGAGGGTACAAAGTTGGGCAGCAAAAAAGCTTACCTATGGAGGTCGGTTGCAGCTTATCTTATCTATCCTTAGTGGTATCTACCTCTGTTGGACTGGTGTTTTTATACTACCCAAAGCAGTACTTAAAAGGATTGACAACATGTTATCCTCATTTCTATGGTCTGGTGAAATTAAATCACGTTATGTAGCAAAAGTAAAGTGGGAAGATGTCTATAAACCAAAGAAGAATGGTGGACTAGGACTGCAGAACATAGCCAACTGGAATAAGTGTCTGATCCTTAAGTTCATTTGGAATCTATGTCAGAAAAATGATACTTTATGGGTTAAATGGATACACTTTGTGATACTGAAAGGACATAGTCTTAAGGAAGTAAAAATTCCTGTTGATTGTTCATGGTGTTGGAGAAAGTTGTTACAACGTAGGCATCTTGCTCAGCCATGGATTAAAATTGACATTGGTAATGGTAAGAGCACTTTTTCTTGTTTTGATAATTGGCATGCACTTGGGCTTTTATATTTAAGATATCCCGAATCTTTATATAAAAGTTTAGGATTATCTGTTAACTCTAAGATAAGTGGTCCAGTGAATGATAGAACGCGGTCCTAGCCCAAAGGAAGGAGGTTTAATGCAATAGTGCAAGAGTTTCAAGAGTCTATTCCCGATTCTATGTTGCAGCAAATGCATAGAGAGGATCATGTGAAGTGGATTGTATGTGGTTTAGGTGTTTTTCTGTTAAATCTGCTTTGAAGAAACTTTATCAGGCAGACAGAAAAGTGAAGTGGCATTCAGGAAAAGTTTTTGTTCCCAACTATGCGTTTGTACTGTGGTTGATTTTAAAGCAAAAGTTGATGACTAAAGATAGACTTACCATGTGAGGTGTGACTGATATACTTCATAGATGTGTGTTATGCGATCAAGACACTGAATATCTTAAACACTGAATATGGGATAAAATGCAAAAATTGTGCTTGCTATATATGGGGTGCTTACCTTGGGAACAGGAAATGGATTGGTGGTGTCACCATGGTGGTTCAAACTCCTTTGTTACTAAGATTAGAAAATTATCTCTTACTATCATTGTATAGTACGTATCTTTGGCAGGAGAGGAATAGAAGGATTTTACAACATGTTGCTACAAGTACTGGACAACTTCTTACAGCTATCACTAAAGTTGTCCAAATTGTGGTTGTTTCATGGCCTAAAGCTCCTCGGATTCAAGAGAATTAGCAGTTGATGATCGATTGGGAATTGTGAATAGAGTGTGTGATGTAATAGTTGCAGTAGTAGCTATAGATAGACAAACTTATGTAGAGTGGCGATCCACAGACTACAATGACCACTTATTATTGCAGATTGCAGAATGTTGTGTGTATATTTTGTGTATATATTTGGGCTATAATTGCGTGAAGATAGGAGTTGTTTTTGATAGTTATTCTCTAGTAATTGTTTTTGGTAGTTGAGGAAGAGTAGGGATTGATTACTTTTTGGTAGTTGCAGTAGATTAGGGATCAATTTCCTTTTTCGGTTTCCTTTTGATTGTATATATTTTGGACTTAAGGGTCATGAATAGACAGAAAACATTTCTCAAAAGATTCCCTTTCATGGTATCAGAGCCATGGACGACGATACGAAGAAAAAGAATATTGAAGGAAGAAAACTTGTCTCACTATACATCTTGATCTCGAACGACAATCTTGGAAATATTATCACCCAGGTACAATTGAAAGGGGACAACTACGACGAATGGGTTCGAGCGATGCGAACCGCATTGAGAGCCAAGAAGAAGTGTGGCTTTATTGATGGAACGGTGAAACAACCTGATGATGATTCTCCCGATCTGGAGGATTGGTGGACTGTGAATTCAATGGTGGTATCATGGATTCTCAATACAATAGAACCAACTATACGATCTACCATAACTTATATAGAGATCACAAAGGATTTGTGGGAAGATATCCAAGAGAGGTTTTCTATTGCTAACAGGCCTCGAGTTCAACAGATCAAAGGGGTACTTGCGGAGTGGAAACAGCGAGGACTTCCAATTGTGACCTATTATGGAAGGTTGAAGCACTTATGGAAAGAATTTGCAAACTATGATCAGATTCCAACATGTCAATGTGGAAGATGCATGTGCAATCTCTCAGTCCAATTTGACAAGAAGCGCGAGGAAGAAAAACTCCATCAATTCTTGATGGGTTTGGACGACACGATGTATGGAACGATTCGTTCCAACAGTCTAAGCACTGAACCACTACCTAGCATTAGTAAGGCATACTCGTTGATATGTCACGAGGAGCGTGTCCGAAACATGTCAAAAGAAAAGGAGGGATGTGGGGAGCCCATCAGCTTTGTCGTTCATGCCAACACAGGAGGCAGGAAACTTGGAACTAGGACAAAGAATAAGCCTGCATTATGCTCATACTGCAACCGTGATGGACATGATGCTGAAAACTGTTTTTAATTTATCGGATATCCTGATTGGTGGGGTGATTGGCCCAAGGAGATTGGAAGCAGGTCAGGACGTGGACGCGAAAACCAGAATTCAGGACGGGGACGTAGGAGTGCGCCTAAAGCTAACTCTACTCAGATGGTTAGTCAATCCTCCTTGTCGGCAGATGTTGCAGAAGGGGAACATGCGGTGCATAGATTGATAAGCAGTGAACAGTGGGCAGCCTTTCTAAGTTTGCTGAATCCTTGCAAATCGGGTACCAGTGAGAAATTGTCTGGTAAGAATTGTTTGAACTGGATAATTGATTCAGGCGCCTCCCACCATATGACGGAAAGTTTAGCATATATGACTAATTTAAAAGAATTATTAGGATGTGCAGTGGGGTTGCCCAATGGCAACCAAATAATAGCCTTAAAAGAAGGGTCAGTTCGTTTGGACGAACATATAAAGTCAAAAAATGTGCTTTACGTCCCAAACTTGAATTGCAATTCAATTTCAGTGTCGCAATTGCTTGATGAATTGAATTGTTTTATCCTGTTCACTGAAAAATTATGTGTTATACAAGACCCTGCTTCGAGGATGGTGATTGGAGTAGGTGAACGATGCAAAGGGTTTTACTACCTCAAGTCTATGGCAGACATTAAGGCATGTAATGCAAATCGTCTAGATACCAATGACCTGTGGCATAGAAGAATGGGACATCCATCTATGAAACTAGTAGAGTTACTTTTTAATGTTAATTCTGGTAGTAATAGTTTAGTTAAAGAAAAATCATGTGATATTTGTTTAAGGGCCAAGCAGACTAGAGCAGCGTTCTATTCTAGTGAAAATCAAGCAAATGAGATTTTTGAGATGATTCATTGTGATCTATGGGGACCTTATCGAACTCCTGCTTCGTGTGGTGCATCATATTTTTTAACCATTGTTGATGATTTTTCAAGAGCTATGTGGATTTATTTGTTAATGGTTAAATCTGAAGTGGAACACATACTACAAAATTTCTTTGTTATGATCAAACGTCAATACAACAGGGATGTGAAAATTGTTAGAAGTAATAATAGCAAGGAATTCACCTGTTTGAATAATTATTTTGCTGAAAATGGGATGATCTATCAGACTTCATGTGTGGGAACACCTCAGCAAAATGGACGTGTTGAGAGGAAACACTGTCATATTCTGAATGTAGCTAGAGCACTGTGATTCCAAGCAAATCTTCCCATTAAATTTTAGGGAGAATGTATGCTAACCGCAGGATATTTAATAAATCGGACTCCATCCAAACTCCTGGGGAATAAGACGCCTTACAAATGTTTGTTCGGCAAACCACCCAGTTACAAGCATATTCGAATTTTTGGGTGTCTGTGCCATGCTCGAGACTTGAATCAAGACAAGGATAAATTTGCAAGCAAGAGTCAGCGTTGTTTGTTTGTGGGATATCTTTTTGGTAAGAAGGGATGGAGATTGTATGATCTTGATACTGGTGAATACTTTGTTTCGCGAGATGTGGTATTTTCAAAGAATGAGTTTCCATATGATGGTGCACCAGATGCACCGCGAGGTGTTTCGAGGTTAAATTTTTTTGAAGCCTCTGATTGCACCAAAAAGGAAGTGGTTGATGAAAGAGTAGACATTCTAATAGTGGATATTCCAAGTGAAGTATCAGAAATCACAAACCGGGTTCACAGTGATGAGAATAATGAAGAAATGGGGCACCACAAGTGCAGAGATTGGGACGGTTGATGAACAACTTGGGCGAGATCATCGAATAAAGCGCTCATCTAGTCGTTTGATAGATTATGTGACATATACAACTAGATGCGTAAGCCCTTCTGCATGCTCTCCCAAATCAATTCCATCCCTATGTACTCCTTATCCTATAGTGCATTATGTGAATTGTGATTAATTTTTTATGTGTCACCGATCTTTCTTAGTAGCGGTAACAACTGGTAGAGAGCCAACCTTGTATGGTGAAACAGTGAATGACTCTTAATGGAGATAAGTTATGGCAAGTGAAATTGAGGCGGTTGAGAAAAATGGGACATGGACGGTGGAAGATCTACCACCGGGGAAGAAAGCGATCTGTAGCAAATGGGTATACAAAATCAAATATAATTCTGACGGAACAATCGAGCGGTATAAGGCACGTTTGGTGATTCTTGGCAACAATCAGGTCGAGGGGATTGACTACAATGAGACGTTTGCTCCTGTTGCAAAAATGGTAACAGTTCAAACTTTCTTGTCTGTGATAGCAGCGAAGGACTGGGAACTCCACCAAATGGACGTTCACAATGCATTTTTACATGGAGACTTAGTAGAGGAAGTTATATGAAGATGCCTCCTAGTTTTACAACTCCCCAGCCAGGAAACGTATGTCGATTGTGAAAGTCTCTTTACGGGTTGCGACAAGCTCCAAGGTGTTGGTTCTCTAAACTCACTAATACCTTGCAGCGGTATGGCTTTACTCAATCTTATTCTGATTGTTCATTGTTTACTCTGAATTAAAACAACATACAAATATGTATCCTGGTGTATGTTGATGATTTTGTGATTGGGGGATATAATGGTGTTGCAATTCAGAAATTCAAGAAATATTTATGTCAGTGCTTTCATATGAAAGATTTGGGAGTATTGAAATATTTCTTGGATATGGAAGTTGCCAGAAATAAGAATGGCATTTTTCTTTGTCAATGTAAGTATGCGTTGGATCTTATTACTGAAGCTGGGTTATTGGGTTCCAAACCAACTTATTTTCCGATAGAGCAGAATCATCGCTTGGCAATGGCAGAGAGCATGCTATTGACAGACCCAGAAAAGTATAGACAGTTGGTCGGACGATTGATCTATTTGACACTTACGTGACCTGAGTTGTCCTATGATGTGCATGTTCTTGCTCAGTTTATGCAAAAGCCAAAAGAAGAACATTGGGAAGCGGCTTTGCGCATGGTTCGTTACTTGAAAGGTAGACCTAGGCAAGGTATATTTCTCCAATCGGACTGCAACCTGCAGTTGCGCGCATACTGTAATTCTGATTGGGCAAGTTATCCATTAACTCATCGTTCACTCACTGGATATTTTGTTTTGTTGGGAAACTCACCTATTTCCTGAAAAACTAAGAAGCAACATACCGTGTCTAGATCATTTGCTGAAACGGAATATTGATCTATGGCTACCATGATTTGTAAATTTAAATGGTTGAAAGGGTTGCTGGCTTCTCTAGGGGTAATGCATTCTGGACCTATGAAACTTTATTGTGACAGTCAAGCAGCCATGCATATTGCGGCAAATCCGGTGTTTCATGAACAACCAAATCATATAGAAGTTGACAGTCATTTTGTGCGCAGTGAAATTCAAAATGGAAATATAGAAACTGCATATGTGCGCAGTTCAGAACAATTAGCCGACATTTTCACCAAGGCGCTTGGAAAACAACAGTTCGAGTATCTTCTTTGCAAGTTGGGCGTTCGAGATCTCCACGCACCAACTTGAGGGGGTTATTGCAGATTGCAGAATGTTGTATGTATATATTTGGGTTGTAATTGCGTGAAGATAGGAGTTATTTTTGGTAGTTATTCTCTAATAATTGTTTTTGGTAGTTGAGGAAGAGTAGGGATTGATTACTTTTTGGTAGTTGCAGTAGATTAGGGATCAATTTCCTTTTCCAGTTTCCTTTTGATTGTATATATTTTGGGCCTGAGGGTCATGAATAGACAGAAAATCTGTGTTTTAAACTCGGAACCGATCGACTGGTCCGATCGATCGAACCGGGAACCAGCCAAGTGTCCGGTCCGAGTTACTCTAAAAAATCGGATGTAATAAAACTCGGTCAACCCTAGTCAAAAATCGGGTTTGACAAACCGGATGAACCGGTCTGATATCAAAGAGTTTGATTGCTCTAGATCATTTCATTCCAAGTCAAACTTTAGTCTGACAACGGATCCATAATGTAGGTGTTGGACATAAGTCCTATTCATGTGAAAGCTCTCTGTCGACGTGGAATGGCCCACATGACAGCTGGAGATTTTGAGGACGCAAGAAATGATTTTAACGAGGTAATCCCGTCATCTATTTATATTGTTATCGCCTCGCGTCTGAAAAAAAAACATGAAACCCCACCACGGCACCAACTCCCCTTGTTTTGATTGCACCTAGGCCATGAATATTTGTACGATAGCAGCCTTCTTAATTGAAACAGATACCTGACATGGCATGCGCAGCAGAGTTGGAGACCTCCACCTCAGTTCTGTAGCCTAATTTTTTTTTGAAAGGTCAAAACATTTTCAATATTATATTTTGGCCCCTATGTTGTTAAAAATTATTAATATATTTCAAATATTTCATACTTTATAAATGTTGTCCTAAAGTTTGGTGTTATCTTTCAATCAAATCCATAATTTTAATTCTAAACTTGTTAATGTTCATTGAATAATATAAATTGCTACTTAATCATTTTAATTTCTTTGTATTTTCTTGTTAAATATATTTGAAATATCAAATATATATGAATATACATTTATTAATATTAACATGTTCTTAAGTATTTTACATACAATATTTTAATTTTTAAATAATTTTTATTTATGACGTCATCCAGTTCAACCCCGATCGAACCCGGTCGAACCCATTGACCCCTGCCCTTTGAACTCAACCGAGCCGATGCCCGATCCGAGTATGAAAACATAGCAGAAAACCTTTCCCAAAAGATTCCTTTTCACTTATACCGATGCTAGACCAGGAGACCACTCCACAAAAAGAACAAATCATGCAGAACCTCCACACAAACAACAAAAATAAAAGAATTCCTTGCCTTAGTTTTAACTCAATAAGCCTCGTATTAACTTCTGCTTATGCCAAAATATTTAATTATTAACCATGATATCAAAATTTTCAATCCAGAAAGCATTGAAGTCTACGCATACACACATAGAATAACAATGCATTAAAGAACAAAGATACAATGCTGAAAGAAAAAAATGCTTAATGCAGCCCTAGACTAAAGGAGATTATCTACTTTTAATGATCCTCTTCAAATAGTAACAGTTACCCTCACGCCCATAAATAATTGGTTAGTTCAATCATTTACTAGCTCGACAATCTTAGACTAGATTCTAACAAATAAAGTTTTTAATAAAAAAATTCATATCCTACACTATTTTCATCTTCGAATAGCAAGCGTAAACAACCACTAATAACCTTTCCTTGGTAAAAAGAGACAACGATTATCTAATCCAAGAATAGACCTACAGACCACAGTCCATGAAAAAAAACAAATCATGTAGAATCTTTGTTATAATTGCATTATAAACTTCATTTCTATCTACATAGCCTTTACTATCATGTTCTAATAACACTATTGTACAAAGTGCAAAGATAAATCATTTGCACAAATAATAAAATAGAACCAATTCTAAGCATTAGTTCCAACTCAATAAACCTCGTACTAACTCCAGCATATACTAGAAAATGCTAATATCAACCATGAACCCAAATTTTTAGTTCACAAGAATTATATACCACGCAAACAACTGGAGACAGCAAAATACTTCAAAGAACAAATATATATTTGACCAAACATTGCTTTATTGCAGTCATAAGTAAAGGAGATTGTCCAACTTTAATGATCCTTCTTCATACAATTATAACCATAAAAACTAGTCAGTTCAATCATCTACAAGCTCAGCAATCCTAGACCAAATCCTAGTCAAACATTGTTTTATTGCAGTCATAAGTAAAGGAGATTGTCCAACTTTAATGATCCTTCTTCATACAATTATAACCATAAAAACTAGTCAGTTCAATCATCTACAAGCTCAGCAATCCTAGACCAAATTTCTATAAGTAAAGATACAAATCGAAAATTTAGTCATAAACTAGTGATCTTTACTGACCAACAATAACAAGAGTATTATGTACCTTACGAGGTGAGAAAGAAACAAGTTTTGAGAATTGCTAATACCAATTTTGTCTATACAGGAAAATTAAAGGTACCTGTCCAAAGGACCAAAAGAACATTAAGCAACTTTTAAAGCATGTCATTTAAACTACAAAATTATTCGAAACACACACACTGCATAGTGTATTCTCCATTAAATGAGAGAAATAAAAGGATTAATGCATCCAACAAGAGATCTTTCCAAGACCACACGAAATCAAACTAGCTATGCGTTTAGTCCTCTGTAGATTTTACGAATCAAAGTCTACCAAAATCCAGCAAAAGTTTTCAAAAGAAGCAAGAAAGTACTCAGGAGAACATGCGACTAAACAAAAAAACACAAAAAACCATCTCTGAAATGATGGAGATATAAATGCAAAATAGGAAAGAACTTAAAAAATCTCTTGGTTCAAAAATATATCATGTGCACAAAGGTACACATAAAAAAGGTATGTAATGTGGAGACGTTATCTCACTTCTGAAGAGGCATGTACATGTTTGTGGAAACAAGTACCAATGGCATATATTTTCAGCTTAATACTATCTTAAACCACAAGCACAAGGTGATCAAGTTGAAAGCAAGATTCTGCAGATACAATCAACTTTATGATAAAGAATTTGTCTTCCACTTTTTTAATGAAAACAATCCACAACTGTCCATGTCAAAACGTGGTCCAATGTCTCCACAGAGTAGTTTTCATACTAATGAAGTAATTGTACTAAAACTCCTAAAATTTGAACTTTCCAAAAGCTCAAAAAATCCCTCTCTCAACCAAAGAAAAAAGGCAAACCAAGAAATGTTATGGAGCAAATTTTCTCTCGTCATCATCTTTGGCTTTGATTACAAAATGTTACATGGTATTGCTAACCATTTATCTATCAGTTTACCTTTGTGTCCATTCCTCATTGGTTCAAAGGCTTTTCCATCCATAAACACTATCTTTATCACACTTTTTTAGATACTTCATAAAATTCAATGTTTTTCAATCTTCCATTTTTTATTGCCTCATCTTCCCAAATCTTTTACCTTATTTTGATAGTATTATTCATGCTAAATTATTGTATTTTTTATGTGCATGTTTTCTTTGAATTGGTTCTCTTTTTTTCTGTCTTCCTCATTCTTGTTGTTTTTCTTGCTTAACTTTATTCACTTCTAGCTCTATCGAAGCTCCCTTGATTCTTTCTCTTCCTCTAGTTCTCCATCCAAATCGAGAGTGCACAAAGCACATACTTATCTGACCAAATTTTTTAGCTCATAAGATATTGAATCCCACATACACATTTTCACACAGTAACAGCACTTTAAAGAACAAATATATTATTTAGAAAAAAAAATTAATGTTGCCATAAATTAAAGAAGATTGTCTAGTTTTAGCAATCCATTTCATACCGTTACAGTTAATACCTATAAATAATTTGTTAATTCAAATTCTACATTAGTTTCAAATCCAAATAGCAAGCATAAAAAATCACAGACTACCTTTCCCTTACAACCATGTAGAACCCAAGTTTTAGTTGCATTGTACGCTCCAACTCTAGCCTTTAACGTAAGGCTCTATTAACACTATACTAAAACATGTAATGATGAGTCATCTGCACAAAAACAGAAGTAATAGCAATTCCTTGCCGTAATTCTTACTTAGTAGACCTCATCCTAACTCTAGCTTATACTGAAAAATTTAATTGTTAACCGTGAAACCAAACTTTTGTAGTTCACAAAACATTAAATTCCACACATACACACAGAGTAATAGTACTTCAAAGAACAAAGATTGTTCTTTAATGCGGCCCTATTCTTTAATTAAATTCCCACTATTTTTGTGGGAAAGGGGGAACTTTAATGCGACCCTAAATGAATGGAGATTGTCCACTTTTAATCATCCCTCTTCATACAATTATTATATGTATAAATTGGTTAATTCAATCATCTACTAGTTCAACAATGTTAGACTAGATTTCTCAACAAATAAAGATGAAAAATGAAAATCCTATCCTACACTACCGAGTATTAATATGCCTTATTTCTAATGAGACGTGAAAGAAGCTTGAACACAAGCTTTCTAAGCATTGAAAAATTAAGCATTGTCCTACAAGTTAACCAAGTAAAAGTAGTTAACATGCTTGTACTAAGAGCCAAGAAAACATTCAGCAACTTTTGATGCGTGTGTTTTAAACCACCAAGTATTCAAAACAGAATGTGTAACAAATTTTTAATCTTTTTAACAACAAAATAAATGGTTCATTGCCTCTAACACAAAAGCTTTCTAAGATCACATGAAAGTAGACTAAACATGCATTTAGTTCTCTGCAGGTGTTAGGAATCAAAACCACCAAAATCAAGACAAACTTTCTTAAAAAAGATAGGGAAAAGGTAGTATAGAAACCAAGACGAAATTAAACACGAAAACTGAAAAAATTATTTGGCAAATAATGTTGATATAAATGCAAAATAGAACGTAGAAAAAATCTCTTGATTCCAAGAAATGTCATGTTTATAAAAGTACACACTATAAAGGGTATGTGACGTGGAGATGCTACTCTCTTGTTTCTGATGAGGCATATACATATTTATGGAAACAACTACCAAAAACATGTTCAGCCTAGTAGTACTACATATACACAATTGTGAGCAGAACACGTTGAAAGCAACTTTCTATTAGGTATGATCCAACATTATGATAAAGAACTTATGTTCCATTTTAATAAAATTAGTTTTAAAAAAAAAGGAAAATCCACAACCGTCCATGTCAAAACATGGTTCAATGCCTCCATAGAGTAGCCTTCAAACAAAGGAACTAATTCTTTTAAATTTCCTAAAACCTTAGAATTTTCAAGAGATTCGAAAAGTCCCCCCTCCCCTCCATGAACCAAGCAAAATGGCATGGAACAAATTTTCTTTAATCATTATCTCTGGACTTGCTTACATAATGCTGCTTGGTATTAGAAACCATCTATCTACCAGGTTGCCTTTGTCTTCTTTCCTTATTTCCCGAATTGCTTTTCCGTTCACAAACATTGACCTATATCAGAAAGTCCAAATTTTATAATAAGATTCGAGATTTTTCAATCTTCCACATTTGCCGGCCTCGTTCTAAAAATTGTTTGGCCTCGTCGTAGTAGTACTATTCATGGTGAATTGTTATTTTCTTTATATGTAGCTTTCTCTTAAGGGGTTCTCTTCTTTTCTTTGTTTTCCTCTTTCATTTTTTTCCTGCTTAACTTTATTCACTTCATTACTAGAGTGGAATATTCGTGAGAGAGGATTTGATTTCATTTTTATTGTTCAAATTTGGAATTATCCGATATTGCATTTGCAGATAATTTGTTAATATCAGCAGCTACTTAGCATTCTTTTTGTTGGTCAAGGACACTATTGCTGAATTTGGAAGTTTATCTGGTTTGAAGCCTAATCTTCATAAGAGTAGCATGTATGTAGCGAGTGTGAGTGATGAAGTAGGACAATAGCTGTGCAACATATTAGAGACGCCAAGGGGTGAACTACCAGTTAAATACTTAGGTTTGCCTCTTATTTCAACAAAACTCAGCTACAAGAATTGCCAACATGTCTTTATAAAGATTCAGTAGAGGATATAAAGTTGGGCAACAAAAATGCTTACCTGTGGAGGTCGGTTGCAGCTTATCTTATCTGTCCTTAATGGTATCTACCTCTATTGAACTAGGTTTTCACATTACCCAAAGCAGTACTTAAAAGGATTGACAGCCTGTTATCCTCATTTCCATTGTCTAGTTATACAACAAAAGTAAAGTAAAAAGATGTTTGCAAACCAAAAAAGAGAGGTGGACTTGGAGTGCAGAACATAGCCAACTAGAATAAGTGTCTGTTCCTTAAGCTCGTTCGGAATCTGTGTAAAAAAAAATCTTTCATGGGTTAGACGGATAAACTCTGTGATGCTGAAAGGGAAGTAATGGGAAGTACAAATTCATGCTGATTGTTCATGGTGTTGGAGAAAGTTGTTACACCTTAGGCGCCTTGCACAGCCATGGATTAAAATTGACATTGGTGATAGAAAGAGCACTTGTTTCTAGTTTGATAATTGGCATGCACTTGGGCTTTTACATTTAAGATATCCTGAATATTTATATAAGAATTTAGGACTGCCTCTTACCTCTAAGGTAAATGGTCTGATGAAGGATGGAAGGTGGTCCTAACCCAAAGGAATGAGGTTTAATGCAATAGTGCAAGAGTTTCAAGAGTCTACTCCTGATTCTATATTGTAGCAAATGTATAGAGAGAATCATGTGATGTGGATTGCATTTGGTTAATGTGTCTTTTCTGTTAAATCTGCTTTGAAGTAGATTGCATCCAACCCCAAATTATATGAGGTTATTTCAATCATCTATTAGCTCACCAATCTTAGACTAAATTTTTCAACAAATAAAAACAAAAGAATAAAAAGTCAAATCCTACACTAGTTTCAAGTTTGGATAGCAAGCATTAAAACCACAGACTACCTAACAATAGCCACTTATACCGATGCTAGATCAGCACCATTCCATAAAAAAAACAAATCATGCAGAACCTCTATACAAACAACAAAAACAAAAGCATTCCTTGCCTTAATTCTAACTCAATAAGCCTCGTACTTAACTCCTAACCAACAATAATGAAAGTATTAACCTCCTTATTTGTCACGAGGCCATAAAGAAGCATGTTTTGAGAACCACTAATACAAATTTTCTCTATACAAGAAAATTAAAAGTACCTACCTAGAGGACCGAAAGAACATTTAGCAACTTTTAATACAAGTCATTTAAAACACAAAATTGTTCAAAACAAACTGCATAGCATAGTCTCCATTAAATAAGAGAGAAAAAGGAGTTTAATACATCTAATAAGAGAATCGAGAATCTTTCCAAGATCACTTGGAAGCAAATTAGTTATGCATTTAATCCTCTATAGATTTTTGGAATCAAAGTCCACCAAAACATAGCAAAAGTTTCCAAAAGAAACAGAAAAAAAGACTACTCAGGAGAACATGCGACTAATCTAACAAATGATAGAGATATAAATGTAAAATAGGAAAGAATTTTGAAAAATCTCTTGATTCAAAAATATATTTTCAACCCAATACCACTTTAAACCACAAATGTAAGGTGATCAAGTTGAAAGCAAGTTTCTGCACATATGATTAGTTTTATGATAAAAAAATTTGCCTTCCACTTTTTTAATGAAAACAATCCACAACTGTCCATGTCAAAATGTGGTCCAATATCTCCATAGATTAGCCTTTAGACCACGGAATTAATTGGACTAAAACTCCTAAAACTTGAACTTTCCAAGAAACTCGAAAAAGCCTTCTCTGAAGCAAGCAAAAAAGGCAAACTAATAAGTGTCACATAGCAAATTTTCTCTTGTCATCATCTTTGGCTTTGATTACAATATGTTACATGGTATTGCTAACCATCTATCTACCAGGTTGCCTTTGTGTCCATTCCTTATTGGCTCAAAGGCTTTTCGATTCATAAACATTATCTTTATCATATTTTTTTTAGATGTTTCATAAAATTGAACATTCTTCAATCTTCCACATTTGACTATCTCATTTTCACGAAATTTTTACCTTGTCTTGATAGTATTATTCATGGTGAATGATTGTATTTTTTATGTGCATGTTTTCTCTGAAGGGTTCTTTTTTGTTTTCTTTCTTCCTTTTTTTGGTTGCTTATTGTGCTTTACTTTATTCACTTGCATCTGCATCAAAGTTCCCTTGATTATTTCTCTTCCTCTAGGTCTCCATCCAAATCGAGAGCGCACAAAGTGCATACTCATCTAACCAAATTTTTTAGCTCACAAGATATTGAATTCCACACACATATTTTTCACACAGTAACAGCACTTTAAAGAACAAAGATATTATTTAGAATAGAAAACTTTAATGTTGCCTTAAATTAAAGGAGAATTGTCTAGTTTAAGTGATCTATTTCATACAGTTACAATTAATACCTATAAATAATTATGTACTTCAAATTCTACACTAGTTCCAAATCCAAATATAAAAAACTACAGACTCCCTTTTCCTCGTAAAAGAGACAATGATCATTTGAACCAAGGATAGAACTGTAGAAAATTCCATCAAAAAGAACAACCATGCAAAACCTAAGTTGTAATTGCATTGTACATTTCAACTTTAACATTTAATTCTATCAACGATGAGTCATGTGCACAAAACATAGAAATAATAGCAATTCTTTGCCTTAATTCTTACCCAATAAACCTCGTACTAACTCTAGTTTATGCCAGAAAATTTAATTGTTAACCACGAAACCAAACTTGTCAATTCACAAAGCATTAAATTCCACACACACATACATACAGAGTAATAGTACTTAAAAGAACAAAGATACTATTTTTGTGGGGTGGCGAGAGGGAAGGCCATAAATGAAAGAAGATTGTCCACTTTTAATCATCCCTCTTCATACAATTATACTCATATAAATTGGTCAATTCAATCATCTACTAGCTCAACAATTTTAGACCAGATTTCTCAACAAATAAAAATAAAATATAAAACCTCAAATCCTATGATTGTGAGTTGACGCACCTTACATGAGCAGGTGCAAGACAAGTTTTTCCCGTCCAACAAGTTCTAAGTCTCGGCGATCTGAAAATGAAGGGACTAAATAAACACACCCATAAAACCACTGGCAAATAATAGAGATAAACATGCAGAAAAAGACAAAACGTAGAAAAAAAATCTTGGTCCAAAAAAGCCCATATATAGAAAAGTTACACAAAAAAGGATACGTGATATGATTAAGTGTCGTTACTTACGAGGCACCTACATGATGTGGTTAGATATCGTTAATCACGAGGCATCTAGAACATATATAAACAAGTACCAAAAGCATGATCAAGTTGAAAATAAGTTCATGCAAATATGATCCAACTCTAAGATAGTTGCCCTTAACAAGAAAGATGAATAGTTCTTGAATTCTCAATCGAGTACTAAAAAACAAAATTTAATGGAAGAAATCAACTCACAAATTGAGAGGGGGTTTCCATAGGTAATATCGTATAGCTCGATGATAAGAAACAAATAGGTTTTAGTTGAATAGGGGAACTATTTATTCTTCAAGTGCTGAAAGAAGTTAATGCACAGGTATGATGTTATAGTTCGATTGTAAAAAAAAATAGATTTTGGTTGAATGGGAGAACTGCATAATTTTTAAGTTCAAAAGAAAGGAGTTAATGCGAGAAGATGACAACATTGGTCTTGGGGTAGTTAGACGGCAGTAGATGGGACGAGGATGAATGATGTCAGACGAGACTAATTCATTAACAGCTGAGAAAGTAAGTCCAAAAAGTCTAAAAGGTACTTAGAAAAAAGTGGGGCATTAAGGAGGGAACAATTGGAGATAGGGATGGGTACCCTGTGGGGGGTTAATGGGGCGGGGAGTAAAATGCACCCCCCGTGACAAAACAGGGCGGGGGACGGGGGACTATACCCTCGCCCCATCTCCCGTCCCATCCCCCGCTTAAATATATATATACATATATATATCTTAATTATATACATAACATATTTAATATTATTAGTTATAAATATAAAATTATGCATATGTAATATAATTAATATTGTTACTAATAATTATATATTTATATTAATACAAATTATTGATTAGTTATACTAATATATTTATACTAAATTACTAATTACATTCTTTTACTAATTATACATTTATTCTATTATATACTTTTTACTAACTATACATTTATACTAAATTACTAATTAAAAATTTTACTAATTATAAACTTTTTCCCCACGGGTACCCGTTGGGCGAAGTGGGGCAGGGTGGGTGATGGGGATAGGGCGAGGGCGGGGGATATGCTTAGGCAACTGGGCGGGGGGCGGGGGTGGGGGAGAGGTCCCCCGCCTTAACCCTACCCCGTTGCCAACCCTACTTGGAGAGCATGCAGATTACAACTGCAAGGAATAAGAATGGAGTTGGGACTTGGGAGAGATTTTGGGATTTCTGTCTTGTCTGGTTATTATTCCTTTGGTATTTTGAGAGTATCCTAATCCACTATGGCAATTAATAGCCCTAATTAAAGAAGCTTGTAAGTAAAAAGAAGGAAATTTAGTAGTTTGGTTAAAAATTATTGGATGGGAGCTGGCCTAGATTTTGACGATTTGATTTCTTGTAATTACTCCATTATAATTATTTTTTTCCTTTTATAGAGGAAAGTAATTAATCATCTTGTATATATCCATATGTGTGTGCATATATATAGTATGCTTTTCTTTTTGTTTTGACAAGCTTAGTTGAGAGAATAAATATAAGTTGATTGATACTTTAATTCTAGTATTTTACCAACTATATTTCTCATCAAATTAACATTTGTAGTGATCTCTTCCTCTACTACAAATTTTTTTATCTTCTGTATTAGTTTCAAGTTAGTTTATTTATCATTAATAGTAGTAAGGCATTTTATTAATTCAAGTTGCAATCTATTCTAATACTTGATAAATGTACAACTGGTTAAAAAATTCAAAGAATTATAATAAACACTTGAATCAAAGAAAATCATATTCATACTTTTCGAAGAATTTATAATTGACAGATGATTCATGTTTTGAGTGTCATATTTTTAACCATTACAAAAAGAAGGTTGAAGGGGGGGAGAGAGTGAGATTTTTGGTAAAATCTATGTATTGGATGATTGTTTTATGATTTAATCATCTTTTACAGTATCTTAGTATTCATTTTTATGCATATTCTCCATTAAACATAGAACAATTTATGAAAACGTTTTTAACAAAATAATATAATGCATCCTATTAAATATTTTTCGTATGTGTTTTGTCAAATTTCAATACCTTATTATCGTGCTTTCTTATTTTGTGTTTTGTTACATTCTAGGGTAAAAGTAAAAATCAAAGTTGCCTACTAGATTAGTAACTAAAATTTATTATGGGCTTTTTTAGTAAATAATATTACTTATTTTACAAGTCAAAATTGTTTAAATTTTGCATGTCAAAGGACTAATAATCAAGATACACATAAGGAGCCATGTATTGGACTAGCTTATAGTTGAAATCTCCTAAATTTTACGTACGTACGTACATACATACATACATATATATTAAAAACATTACCTTTAGTTCCTAAAGTCCATTTATAGTTACTTTTTCACATAAACAAGTCATAATGGCTCATTCTAAGCAATTCAATGGTAGAATTAAGTCCACAGATCTTCCTCAAGAATATAAAGAATCTAGCCCCTTTATAAAGTAGAGTAAATGAATCATGTAAACAAAAAATTTCTTGTTTGACTAAAAATGTTTAAATTTTGCATGTCAAAGGGCTAATAATCAAGATATACCTAAGGAGCCATGTATTGCACCAGCTTATAGTTAAAATCTCCTATATTATATCATTATACTATATAAGAATGAGTTGTGATCAAAGAGGGGTTTTGAATTTCAATCGCATGAATAGGGGCATTTTCGAGATGTGGAATGATGTGGAATTTATTTTTAGCTTTCGGTACAAGTGATGATGACATGTGTTTTGGTAAGTTTACAGAAATCTCCTCATGTCTGTACAATTAAAGCATTTATTTATGGAGACATTTGGGTATTTTTGGAATGTGGGATTATTTTATAATCGTTTTTGCATCAGATACAAGTCATTCAAGCTTATGTATTGGTGTAATTACTTAAATGGTGTTATAGACATGTTTACTTGAAGTGTGGTATTATTGTGCAATTGAAACGAAAACACATTGTTGTAATCTTACCGCTTGAGGATATTCAATTGCCTAAAACATATTCAATTGTCTTTGCCATTTACATCTCAATTAAACTAAATAAAATGTGGATAGTTAATGAATTAATGCCTCAGCATCGGTTATGGTTGTTCAAATGCCTTCTCCTTCACATTTTTCGATTTTTTTCCTTTTGGCTTCTAGGATTGGGCTATTTTTGCTGCCTTTATCCTCTGCATTCCAAAATGGTCTTTAGGCTAAGCTATTTTTGGTGGTTCGGTTTGATGTAGTTTTGTTCCTTAATTTTATTATTTATGTGGTTGGTGGTGTGTAGTGTTGGGTGACTACTTCCACTGCAAAATTCGAAAATATGATTTTTCCACAAATTTGGTTAGTTTGTATAATTTAAATGGTGTGGTTATGATGTCATAGGTTTGGAGCATCTGCAAGAAAAAGTTTTTCGAGGGGTATCTGGACTAAGGTAAGCCAACAAAGTACCTTAATTCATTCAACTATGGTGTGTTTTCTACTGCATGTTGTAAGTGATTCATATATGGAATTCATTTTGATAGTAATTTGATAGTGAAGCATTGTGAATTGATAAGTTATATGGTATACTGCTGATTTGAGTTTGAATTGTTTAGTCACTGATGAATTAATAGAATAAATACCTTCTAAACCATTCATATTGGTGGTGTTTCACATATACCTTCAAATTAAGTAGAGGTAATAGAAATGGTTTAATTTCCTTAGGCAGTGATGAATTTGTAGAAACTTCTTCAAGCAAACAATTTCAATGAGTGCTTTCTTATATTATAGAACAATGAATGCCTTCTTATACAGATCAAAAAAACTAAAATTGTTGCGAAAAACTAAAAATATGAACAAAAAAGATGCGAAACAAAACCTCACACTATACAAGAATGAGTGCGGCTTTGAATTTTAACCCCAAGAACAGACATATAGCTAATGAAATTAATTGTAATCCATGAAATGTAAATTGAATAATAATCTGACGAAAGGGAAACTTAAATGACTTTTTTATAGATGCTATAGTCCTTATTGATAAACGGGTTGATTAACATTTTAACTCCAAGAATAGACATATAACTAATGAAATTACCTGTAATTTGTGAAATGTAAGTTGAATAATAATCTAAACAAGAGAGACTTAAATAACCTTTGCAGACAATCTATTATTGAAACATATGCTACGAAATATTATCGTTTAGTATGATATTTCACTCTTATCTTTATTTACTTGCACTTTTACTAGCTTAAATTCTGTCGAAGCTCCACAAAATAGAACACAACCACCAACTAACAACTACCTTAAAATCGTTTTTAACCACAGGCACCAAACACCTGCATGACGCGCGGGCACTCCCTCCCTAGTATATTAAAAACATTACCTTTAGTTCCGAAAGTCCATTTATAGTTACTTTTTCACATAAACAGGTCATAATGAGTCATTCTAAGTAGTTCAATGATAGACTTAAATCCATAGATCTTTCCTCAAGAATATACAGCCCCCTTTATAAAGTAGAGTAAATGAATAATGTAAATAAAAATTTTCTTGTTTAACTAAAATTGTTTAAATTTTGCATGTCAAAGGACTAATAATCAATCAATATATATATATATATATATATTTTTTACTCGCTCACCGTTTCCTACATCTTTTCCATCCCCAAACTATTAGGCACAATATTCAAATTCTGAACTTGACAGCGAGAAAGAATTTAAGAGTTTTTCCTTAGTCACTGGATCGATCTCAATAGTCTCTAAATGATATATCATTATTTAGGTAAAGTATTTTTTTACTATGCTTTTTCTATTTGTCAAACACGTTTGACTCTACTTTGATGACTATACTTTGATATAATTATAATTTATAACGATACATTTATCAGTATAATGTTAGTATAATATTAATGTTAACTAATACATCCCATGTTAGGTGAAGGCTTGATCAGTCCCACTTGGAAGCAATTCAACAGAAACGAATTAACCCTGTGGCATCTGTCATCTAACAAAAGAAAAAATGAAAAAAAGAAGAAGAAGAAGAAGAAGAAGAAAGGAGTATCTTGTTAATTATGTGGCTTAAAAAGGAATGACATGTACCAGTTGAAGGACTTATTGGGCAATATTTTATTTTCAAACGACCTCCCCTCCCGCAAAAGGTCAAAGCCGTCAAACCATTTCCTTCCTTCCTGCATAACGCCTAAACCAGATTTTACTGTAGCGGATATTTAAATAAAGAAAATAAAAATCGTAAAAAATGGGGGAAATTTTGTCTGTAGATCACGAGACCCAGCTCATCTCTTTCTCTCTCTGTCTATCAACATTTGTCTCTGAAATGATCGGAACAAAAAAATAATTTCAAATTCTAATCCCCTCGATCAGATCCAATACCCTGAAAAACCTGCATTTCTGCGATCTGATTGAAAACTTTAAATCCGTAAGCATTTTCTGAAAATTTTTTTTCTTTGCCTCTTTTCATTTTTTTTTTGTATATATAGATAGGAAATTTTAGATTTTGAGGTTTTAAATATCGGCATTGTCGAATTTTGGAGGAATTATCAGTTAAAAGAGGAAATCTGTCATCGTTTTTGAGTTAAGAGATGGCTTCGATGTCTTCCGTCAGCGAGGAGCTTACAGAGATCGAGGGACAAGTTTCTGATATTTTCCGAGCTCTATCGTAAGCATAATTTCCTTCTTTTTGAATTTTCTTTTACGAAAATTTACCTGCGGCTTTTGCATTTGGAAGTTTATGGAAACCTGAGAATTATCAAATCAATTACGCGCACATTTCTGCCTCAATGCATACATTCTTGTACTTGCATCTACTTTTTCGCCTAATCTACAAATTTGTCAATTTTGCTTGACTGGTAGTCTAATTGAGCTGGTTAGGGGAATGTTATTTCGTAGGAACAGGAAAGTTATGGGATTTTTTGAGAATTTTGTTAAGGAGGTTTTGATTGCCTGCAACTTTTAGTTTTCAGCTTTGTTTCGCAATTTCCAGATGGATTTAGGAAAAATGATGTTTGTATTGCAGAAATGGGTTTCAGAAATTGGAGAAGATTAAGGATACGAGTAGGCAAAGTAGACAGTTGGAGGAGCTCACCCAGAAGATGCGCGATTGCAAAAGGTAAATATTAGGTGCTTTAGTGTAAATTAGTGGTAATAGGTGTATAGCTTGTGTTTATATTGCTGCATGTACTGTCCAAACTAATGCTGATCGTGCTATTTATACTCTAGCTTAGTATATTATGAAGAAAGAAGAGTAAAGAATCTGGTTAATAGCAGCTTGCTTATGTGCTGGAAGAACAAGAAGAAACCTAAAGACTCGGAATAATTGTGCTTTGATCTCTTAAACAGAGAATGGTGGAAGAATAGTCTTTTCATTTTTAGAGTCAAATGAGAACATCTATCGTTCTGTTGGTAGTTTCTGGGGCTGGTCAATGGTGGTTATGGATTACAGTGCCCCCCCCCCCCCCCTTTTTCACCCAAAAAAAAACCACATCTGGTTCTTTAATTATTTTTCTATATTCGAATGCGGCATCCAGCTGACCCAGTTGTTTTAAAAATCCTGCTTCACCATTGTACGCTAAGCCTGCTAGATTAGGTGGTCTTCACTTAATAGTTATTGATGTAAAATCATTCCATGTCTGGGTTACTACTTTTTGCTTTAAGATCCTGCGACTGTACTCAGGTATGTTGTACTTTCTTAAACTTTATGATCTCTTAGCATGGTCCTCTTAAATTGTTTCTGGCCTTATGAGCAATGGAAGATTAGCTGGAGATTTTTTTTCAATTTGAAGAAAAATCCGTTTCTCTTTCGGTTAAAATTACCCTTTTCAATGAATACTCCAGTAGAAGTATAGTGGTCTTCAGGGCTGGGAAATGGCAAGTATAGAACTTCTTTTCTTTGTTTGTTTATTATTTTTATTTTTTCTTGATCTAATGACATCTATCTCATAATTGCACTTGATTACTATTTTTTCTCCCTATTTATAGGCTTATTAAAGAGTTTGATAGAGAATTGAAGGATCTGGATTTCAAAATTGATTCAGAGACCAGCAAGATTTTGAATGAAAAGAAGCAATCAATGGTGAGATTTTGTTCTTAGCTTTTCTATTCACAAAAATTGGTGCTGTGTAACTGTGCATCTGTTTCTTTTTTTGGACCATCCCTCTACCTTCCAATGCCTGCAGTCAACTGAACTAAAAGAGCATTCATAAAAGTTTGCAAGTGTACAAATGCTTTGACATATGAAAAGGTTTCTACATGGATTTCACCAATCCGCACCTGTTAGCACCATTTCCACTCCAATCTAATGAAGAATTGTTCTATAAATCATATGTCAAACTATTCAAGTCTTTCTTAGAAAATTGCAAGGATATTGACTTGTCAAAATATACTTCACTGCAAGGAAAACTATCATCTAAACCAGAATTCCATGACACTGCTGAGCTTTCTGTTGAACATCTTTGGATGAATTTGTCAATTTAAGAGGAAATGCAGAAACTAACTTAAAATTGCACATAAAAATCCTGATCTTTTTGAATTTTTTATGACATTAGCATTACTAGCAGTCGTATTAGTGAAAGCTTAAATTAGTACTGAACAGTTAGAATCTTAATAAAATTGACAATGTTTATTTCAAGACCAAAACCTATTGACACATTGCAATTATTTTAGTTTAATATCAAAATATTCTGTTTAACCGATTAACCATTGGTTCTATCATTTGACTCTGTTTTTTAACCAATGAATCACTGATGTAGTAACTCCATTTAGCATGTGGACTACTCTAGGCTAGTAACCATGTGTTGTGATGAGTTTTCTTTCTTTTTGTGCAGATAAAAGAATTGAACTCATATGTTGCACTGAAAAAGCAGTAAGTTCCTTGTGCAGTTTGCATTCCAATTTTTGAAGCATCTTTCCAGTCTATCTTTAGATTTTGGATATTTGGTGAAATTTTATTCAATTTCATTCTTTTCCTCTTAACGGATTATGTTTTCTATACTTTTAGTTCCTTAGGATATTAATATGTATTATCTTTTGGTGAATAGAAAATTTTGTGGATTCTTATCCCCTTGGGATTTATAGCATCTATGTACTTGTTGATTAAGTTCTTTGTGGTTCATTTTGTTATCATTCATGACAAAACTTCTTTGCAACAAATGACTGAGTGGTTGTATCACAAACTTGAGTGAAATAATGAAGAAGATGAAAAGTTATTTATATTGGATATGCAATTCAGACTGGTCCTGGATGGCTGTGGCTGCCGTTTTAGGACCATTCATTTGATTCTTCTGAACAGTAAGTTTCTGGCTTTCAGTGTTGGGTAGTGTGGTTTTAACCAGTTTATGTTTCCCATTGAAGGAACTGATTGCAAAAGACTAACTTCTTGGGGAATATATTAATGTATTTTTGTAATTCTTTTTAGTTTGTATCAAATTAAACCGCAAATCTAGGACAACACTTAGATTTGTCATTTTCTTGCCTAAAAAATTTTTGGCAATCTGTGGATTTTTTACCCTCTTTCAGCTCCAAGTAGTATAAATTTTGGTTATTAGTATTTTTGGAAGATTACCCATTTTGCTATATTGTTTGAACTGTATCTGTCAGATTATCTTCATATCCTCTTTGTATGTATTCCATTCTTTGCTCATTTAAGTTCTACTTTCATGTTAGCAGTATGAATTTGCAATTAATTGTTGCTTCCCTTTCTGGGTTAAACCGTTAAGAGTTATATTGGTTGATGGACTAGATATGCAAGCAATCTTGAGAACAAGAGGGTGGAGCTTTTTGAGGGGCCAGGTGAAGGATTTGCCGAAGACAATGTATTGCTAGCTTCTTGTAAGCAATATTGCTCTTACTGTATGCTTTTCCCTTTCCCCAGTTTGACCTGCTTCTGCCTATAAATGTGCTCCACTGTCCATGTCTTCCTTCTTTTTCCCTCTATAGTGGATAAAAAAATTTCACCTTCAATTTCCTGCAGCTATTACTTTGTTCCTATCAGTCTATTAAGGTGATATGTGTACTGGATGGCTCTTTTCTTTGGTTGTTAGCTAATTTAAGCTCTCTTTTACCAAACTACCTTAATAACAACTGGATATTTACATTCCATTGAAACATCTAGAACCAATCCCACCCAAGTAACAAAGTGGATGGTTTTAAATTTCTCAAAATTATTTCCACTCTGAGTAGTATTTTGGCTGTAACTGACTTCAAGGAGTTATGTAAAACTATTTTTCTTCTTGGTTCCTTCTTTTGGGGGTTGGGGTGGGGGGCGTGGGGGTAATGGAAGGATATTAGTCTGTATAGTCGCGTGTCACACAACCATTATTTTAAAACAAAAGGTAACTTGCTTTTACATTCAGAAGCAAAATTTCTTTCCATGATTTAAGATAGACGAACCAAATTGTGTACAACAAGTGATTTATGGTTAAAAAAGAGGAAAATAAAACCCAATTTGCAACACAATTTAACACCAGTGGAGCGATAGTCTCTCTATGGTTTTCGAGTTCTATCTGTCATGCACCTTTTAGCAGCAAATTAGTTGGCATTTTTTCTGTTGCTATTGTATATGAAGATTTCTGATAGAAAATGTGAAAGTGCAGCCATGTCGAATCAACAATTAATGGATCATGGAAACAAGATGATGGATGAAACAGATCAAGTTATTGAGAGATCAAAAAAGGTTAGTGCAGTTCCAGGAAGACCAACAACTTTAATGTTCCTAAAAGAGACTCTTTATTTCTTTACTATGATGTCCACCAGAATTCTATAAACAGTGCTATGTTGAGGTCTAATTAGGAAAGAGAATTTCCCCAACCTGTGATATGACAACATTTAGCTGCACTTGTTCTTGCTGACCTATGGTCTCCATTATTTATTGGGTACCCTTTTCCCCTTCTATTCATTAGTCTTCCTGTATTCTTTTCTTTCTGTACTTCTGTACTAATGTTAAATGTCACAATTAAACACGAAGAAGCAAAACTATTTGTCTATACAAAGTGCTGCTTCTAAAATCTAAAATAAAAAAATAGGGGAATATCTCTTGTGAAGTGTGTTTTTTCAGAAGCATGGAAAACTTCATGTGTATTAAAAGTGCAGGGCCAAACAATTAGTTGCCACATTCAAACGAATGATTGATCTGGATTGGGAAACAGATGATATAACCTATGTATCTCCCTTGCTCAATGGAACCACACTCTTGCTTGCTGCAGCTAGACAGGAGGACTTTCTATAAATCAGTTTCTTTGGTGTTTTCACTTGAAGATCAGTCACAATAATAAAAGATAACTCCAGTTGTTCTGCTAATTTTTTGGAAGTATACTTTAAAAATTTAAAAGCTTTTTGTTTGTCTGGTTTGCTTGTGATAGGTTGTCCATGAGACCGTTAATGTCGGGACAGAGACTGCAGCTGCTTTAAAGGCACAGGTGTGTAATTTGTAGTTGCTGCACAAACACACTGAGAAAAAAGTAGAAAAAGGAAACAGACATTCCCAGTTTTCTACCATTCTGTGTTATGATTTAAGCGTGTCTTATATTGTTCTTCTTTTTATCCTTTTTCTCCTTTATTGTGGTGGTTTGAATGGCTGGGCATTGGTCATCCAGACTGAACAAATGAGTAGGATCGTTAATGAGTTGGATTCCATTCATTTCTCTATAAAGAAGGCTTCGCAGTTGGTCAAGGAAATTGGTAGGCAGGTCAATCTCTGAAATTTGGTATTCATCTCTCTGTCTGTTTTATGCCCCATATTATTCCATTTACTCACTTTGATTCCTTAACTAGGTTGCAACTGATCGATGCATTATGGGCTTGCTCTTCCTCATCGTGGTTGGTGTGATAGCCATCATAATTGTGAAGGTTGGTTATCTGCTTACTTCTCTTCTCTCTAAGTTGCCATGTGGAACTCTTCAATGACCAAAAAGTTTCCCATACGTGTTGCAATGTTCAATTATATTTCTGGGGTTGATTGATTCTTCCTGATTGATGGATAGCATGATAGTCAACCTTTCCCAGCTGTCATGAAATTTGCCATCAATTCCCAAAGGTGTGCTGTCTGATTTATTAGGCAATAAAGTCTATTGCACAGGAACTTCATGTTCATCATACTTTATTCTTGCGCTTATATTTTGCCAGGGCAGGCCCCAGAATAAGAAATAATAAAACGAGAAAATTGTGTCCATAAGTTGTTCCTTTCCAAAAAAAACAAAGGGTTAAAGCTATTGAGCAAGCTTATATACAAAACTGTTGCTGTTGTAGTGAATCTTTGCAGAGATTACTTTCCTTTTTTGCGGGCCCTTGGTGTCTACGATTTGTGGAGCAGATGGCTGGGATTTGAAGTTATTAGGATAGAAAAGTTAATGAAGCAGCATATAAAACATAGGAGTAAATTAACATAAATTCAGTTCTTGTTCATTTGACTCTATGTTTTAGGTAATTTACACCTGTATTTCTCTTCTGCTTCATTTACTATTATGATTATTAGTTGTGTTAAAAGAGGTAATTGGCTTTATACCGCTGAGTTTTTTCACACTTTTGAATTTCCAGATTGTGAATCCACACAACAAAGACATTCGGGATATTCCTGGATTGGCACCTCCAGCCCCAAGCAGAAAATTACTTTGGAACCCTAATTGAAGACCTCTCTCTTCTCTGCAAATAGCTGCAGCAGGTTATTTGCATTTTGTGTGCAATGATGGATAGTGCTATCTTGTGACATTGTTGGAGGAACCTGATGTGCGCATTGGGTATATCATTGCCGTCGGGTGCCAAAGATGTGCCGAAACCATCTTTGCCAGCCAGATTTCATCAGTAACAATCCCTCAAACATTCTTGTGTCTAGCTGACTAGGTCTAATGGGAAATTCTTTGTATTTTCGTTTCATTTTTCTTACTTTATAAAAAACATTCCCATTCGAGTGAGAGAAATAGAAATACACACGGCTTCCTTTGTAATATTTTATACTTCAAGGTTGTATTACTACTAAGTATATTTGGCTACGCACTGTCAGTTTACCTCGAAACATTTTTTTGTATACCATCCCCTAGATTATGTCATTATACCACCTCTAGGAGTGAAGAAATTCTGGCTCATTTTTGGCTGTTAATTTGTTGCCAAAACTTAACATCGATAAAATAAGGGAAATAGAGTAGAATGAGATTGGTACAATAACGATTTTCTTTTTTTGGGGTCAAATTTTGATTGTCCTTCCACCAGAGACATGAAACGCTGTTATGGTGTAAATAATGTACTTCCTAGAGGATGCAGATTTACCACACAGCTCATAAGCAATTCCTTCTCACTTCATGGTCAAATTCTTGGCCAGCTTTGACATGATTTGTCGAAGATTGTTTGTACTTTGTAGTGGTCTTTGACCCTTGGAGTACTCCATTACCAAACCACTGAGCTTGGCTCGATGTCTACCAAGGAGGGACTTAACTCTTTTTTTGGGTTATAGATGGGAGGGGGTTCTAATTCTACCTGCAGCGAAAAAAATCTAAGGGTGGTGTCAAAACACCTTTTTAGTTTAGTCAGGTCTGTATGAGGCTCTCCCTGTGAATTATGATAGAATAGGTTATCCACTTATTATTGTTGGCTGAAAAGAAAAAAAAAAGAGTACTCCATTGACAACCTCACCTTGGTTGAATCGCAAAATTTTATAGTAATAATTTCTTTTGGTGGGCAGCTACAATCGTAGCAATACCTCACAAAGATTTCAGCACTTTCGAACTTTTTGTTTCTTAGGGACACTTCTTCCCCACACTTAATCTTGTTTGTCAAAGCCCATCACTTCTGTAATGGTTTCAGAGCTCAAGAAGTCAACATATCTAATTTCCTCTAAGGCTTCTATTAAATTAAATTCTATCTGCAAACAAGTTTTGTATTAGAGTCGAGACTTGAGAGTGGTTTGGTTAAGATTCTTACCAACTACAAATAATTATCTTACTTGTTTCTTCACATTCTACTTGAGTGACATTATCCAATATTAAAACTGTCCATTATGCTTTATTATGCTCATCAATTTTTTTTTCAGAACTTTATTGTCGTCAGTTATACAAGTTGTGTGAATTTATTCTGGTAAAGAAAATAATAAAACTTTACTGTTTGATTTACATTTTATTGTATATTTTTTTTTACTGTAAATAAAAGGTTTTAAACCCGAAACCTAATACTTACGCTTCTTTCTCGTCAGTACTGTTCAATTCATCCCTCCCCTTACTGTACGCTCTTGATATCCTTTGCTTCTGCCACAGTCAGATAAACTTCACCACATGATTTACTTTTGATTTACAAAATCTTGACTTGTGCTTCGTAAACAAAACCAATAAGTTTATATTTTAATACTATATGTTTCTAATTCGTTGCTTCTGCACTATCAGTTAATGATATTTAGACGTTTAAGGATTTATACATAATTCTTTAATACAAGTGTTGAAGTAAATAGTTACCACCAAGCATAAGGGAACGAGTGGAATCTTAGGCTGTCCTTGTGAGGATATTCTTTATTATATTTCTCAATTACTTTTTCACTTTTCCCGTATCACATCTTAAAAAAGTGTTAAAATATATTTTTCTACAAAAATTATCAATCCAAACGCCCTCCTTTTGAGTAACGAGCCTGTGGCTCTCCTCAACACCTAAAAAAAAGATTCGCAGAGTCAGTAAGCAAAAGCTTGAAAGTTCTTGATATGGGTTGAAATTTGAGGAGTCAATTGTCTTCTTTTTACCAACCCCCATTTAAAGGACGAGGACTTCCAGTGTCAACAATAACCCTCTATTATAGTTTCCTCCAATTACAGCCCACCAGAACCTCTCATTAGTCACGGTTGAACAATTTAAGTCACTAATCTTTATTTGCACAACCCCATTTGATTTGAAGAAATTTGGCATTTGCTATCAGCTAAGGTTACTAATTCCACAAGTTTGGAACCCAAGTTTTTTGCCAAGTTTGTCTGCTACAAGTTTTTTAAAAACTTTAACTACAGTAATCTCAAAAAATTTCTTAAAGTTTTTAAACTATACATTTCAAAATATTCAAAAATCTACACATTTCAAAAAATTTTTAAAAAACTTCTACAGTAAGCTACAGTAAAGTTTTAGACAAACTCCCAAAAAACTCACCTTCCAAACAGGGTAATTATAATATTTGATGATGCAATTCCTGTCATTAGTACAGATTTTAATAATATTATGATATTTTATTAACAAAAAAAAGAGTTCCCACCACAACATTATATTATATACCCCAGTGGGGACACCTAACACAACAAACTAAGATAGTAAAGCAAAACAAAAAGAAAATTCGAGGTACATATTTATCATATTTTTCCCTTTCAATTTATTACACATGCTTTTGGTAAATTTTCACTTATATATATATATATATATATATATATTGTAAAGAGAAACAAATGAATTCAACGAAGTGCTTTTGTCCCTTCCACAGTAACTTAATTTGTTTGGATTGTAATTTTCTTTAAAAAAATTATATTTTTCATGAATACATTTCCTAATCATAATTAAATTTCCAAAAAAAAAGTAATCTAAATGGGTTGAAGCAAAGCAGAACATAATGTCAACAAAAATACATATACAGTTATTAGCAGAATTCGAAGATTTTAGCAATTGTCTCTAAAATCCCATTACTATGGATGATTGCTCATGTAGAAAAAACTTGTTGAGGGCTTTAAGAAAGAAAAAACTTGTTGAGGGCTTTAAGAAAGAAAAAACTTGTTGAGGACATAGCACTGTGCATTAGAATATCTGCCAGGCAATTTCCACATCCAACCGTCCAAGTAAACCGTCATCTTGGAGACTTATCTGTCAAACCAATGTTTAAATGCGTGGATTAATTATAAATTGACTTTGACGGGAGCGTCTTCTTCAAAAGTCAATCGAGGTCCTTTTATTCTGCTCAAAATTAATTTCTTGTGTAATACTTATCAAACTAGCTGCATTCATTCACAAGAAACAAAGAGGGAAAAAAAAAAAAAGAAGCAAGAAACGAATGATCATTAATGCACAGGTGCATTTAGGGCTGTCAACGGGTCGGGTCCAGGTCCGAAATTGGATCGGATCCAGGTCGGAACTCATTATTCCGGACCCGAACCCGGCATGCCATATTGGACCCAAATTCGGACCCGTTTATCCGACGGGTCTTCTACTCTATGTTTCGGATTCGGATCCGACGGATCTCGGATCCGGATCGGGTCTACCCGAAAAAAATTACCAAAACTTACAATTTCTAATAAAAATGGTAAAAAAATATATTTGTAAACTAATTTTTAACTAATACAAAAAAAAACCAAATAAGAAAAGAAATCAAATTGACTTTACTCAAATACATCACTCTAATCAAATTATATTGATAAATTTATATTTTTTAAATTATTAATTCATTTATATCTGGATCCGGATCTAATACGGGCCGGAATACTATATTCCGTATCCGACCCGTTTTTGTTTGACAAAACGAATCCGGATCCAGGTCCGGATAACGGAATTAAATCTCTACCCGTACCCGTAATAATTTCACGGATCCGGTCCGGGTCCGGATCTAGACTCGGACCGTTGACAGGCCCGTGCATTACAATGAGAACAAACAAATTATAGTTAGTAAATGGGCATTTTTAGATGGGAGAGATTAAATTTACACATTCAATACATCAATAACGAGTCATACAATTGATCTTGAAACTTATACAAGATATGAAATAACGATGGAGAAATCTGAATTTAGCTCTCGCTTTTTTGGGTATATCATTGAATTGTAAAAGAAAGTACAAAACCTTTGCTTCCAAGAAAGCAACAAAAGAGTTAGTAGTAGAATCTTTGTGATGGTCAAATTCAAGCAAGATGATTGTCAAATAGTCGTGTTTTGTTAGCCAAGGAATTTAGTGGGTTGCGAGGCTAAAACTCTACTTAAAGATAAGAAGGTAAGATCGACGCAATCAATTACTTCAGTGGACCAAACGAGAAATAAATTTCTCCATGTCCTTCTTTCTCACATGGCCTTCAGATATGGGATGATGATTCTGCCGAAAAGTTAAAAGGCTAAACTCAAGAAGTTTCCAACCCCAGTCAATGTTTCACACCACATCTTTTGCCTTTGTAATCTATCTTCCTCGTACGAGGCATTGCTTCGAGTCAAATATTCGTTCATCCTCATCATTTTCTTTGGTTGTCACATTATTAAAATTAGAGAGTATATATATTATTATGATGAAAGAAAGAACAGCACAACAACCATTATGCAAAATGAGGAAGCATCTGTTGTTGCTCGAAGAATTTTGGCAAAGGATTTGAAATCCATCCAAATTGTTTTAGTTGTTTGGATTGTTTAAGAAATATTTGGAACCGTAAATCATCAATTGTTTAAATGCATTTTAAATATTAGAATAATTAGTAATTTATAAATTCGAGTATCTTCTAAATAATCTAAATAGTTAGAAAATTTTGAAAAAATTTCAAATAGTTCATCAAATTCTTCGATTTAAACGTAGCTTAATTGTACTGCGACGGTCTATTTTTTTGCTATGTCCATCTCCAATAATTATAAATGAATAAACGGTTACTCACCCATATAGCATATACAGATTTGACAAATGTATGTTTGGATGAAGTATTATTTAAAATAAATGTTATAGTACTTTTTGTAATATATGATGCATGTGAGATAAAAAATAATTAAATATATAAAAAATTAAATTAAAAAATATATTTATAATACAAATAAAATATATTATTTAAAATAATTTAGCAATACAAACACAAGTATCTTTAATGAAGGGTAGCAAGGAGGAACTTCTGACGTGATTCATTGGAAGTTGCAATTATCTGCTTCGGTGACCCAATTTATTGCTGCAAACTGCGAAAGAGCTTACGTATGGACACCGCTTACTGCCAGCGCTACTATGTTGAGATTGATAATTGATTACTTCATTGCTGTCGCAGCTGAATGCCCTTCGGGGTTGGCTTATTTTACCGACAAAATGTACCCTACATTCAGAGGAGTACAAAAGTTGGCTAACTCTTACAAGGATTAAATGAACCAAGTCCTTTCTTGACTTGAGAGTTGAGAGGTGGGATTTAAATTTTACCTGTAATAAAAAAAATGTAAAAATGGTGTCAAAATATTGCTTTGATTTAATTTGTATATCTATTAGTTCCTAACACAAATTTCTTTAGACTTCTCATTCTTTTATAGTTTAGGATAGAATAGGTTATATAATTGTTATCGTCTTCGAAAAAAATATTACAAAGATTAAATGGCATGGTAAATCTGCTCATGGGTTGACTCGGATGGTTCCAAACTAGCAGTTACGAACTTGATGATCGTGTGTTCGAACCTTCTTCTACTAGTTGTGTATTATTGGGGGCGGGGTGGAAAGATTAGTCCACACTCTGTCTAGCATAAGTTAGGATAACCATATGCTGCCAGCAAGTTGTTGAGGGTGGTGAATAGTCTGCGGGGTCCACTCCTTGCGGGACACACCTAAAAAAAAAAAAAAAAAAAAAAAAAAGGATAACCATATGCTGAAAACAAAAAAATGGCATGGTAAATCTAACTCCGCGTTGAATCTCATTGTTGCAACTAATATAGGGGACACTTGACGAGAAGAAAGGAAGGGGAAGACCAAATGCTTGTTTCATGGGCTCCATTAAGAGGTAGAAGAATGGCAAAGGAAGAATGGAATGAAGATGGTAGACACAAATTTTTGGTGGTGGTGACCACTTGTATTTTTCACGCATGAAAGCTAATTGGATGAATGGCAAAACGTGTTTGGAATTGAACCGGTATTGTAATTGAGTCTTGTATCACTGGCCTTCCTTGTCGACTTGCAGATTGAGGCTAACCTCAGAAACTGAGAGACTCATTCCCATTTTTTCAAGTTGCATCTGCATGCGAGGAGGAGACACCAATGGCAGTATTAGGAAACAATGATGATGACCAGAATGAATCAAGTTATTTGCAAATAGGGAGCTTGTATCGTCAGTCAATCGCATTAATGGCAGTTTGAATCGAATCTTAAGGGTTTGTTTGGACAGCAATTTATCTGGCCAAATATATTTATTTACATCATCATTACAATTTTCAATACACCTTTTTACCTTCTCAATTACTCCCTCCGTCCCGTTTTGTTAGTCTTGGTTTTTTTTTCACACAGATTAAGAAAGTGTAATTAATTTGGTTGGAAACATAAATTTAGATTAATAATTTCCTAAAATACCCTTATGCTAATCACGAAGAGTGCCAATTAATATCAGTTACAGCTAATGGGTTAGTATTGGAAAAGCTCAATGTATTCAATGTAGTGGGTTAGTATTTAATAACAATGTATTAATAACAAGATATTTAATAAGGGTATTTTAGACAATTTGAAAGATTACTACATTTCTTAATGGAAAAGTGGACTACAATTTGGGACAGACGAAAAAGGAAAACAAGACTATCAAAGTGGGACGGAGGGAGTATCTTTTTATCTCATATACATCACATCACAAAAAGTGTTACAGTAAAAATATTTCAAATAATTTACAATCCAAACAGAGCAACTCGACGAACTGGTTCTTGAATCTCATATGTGAAATTTGAAAGTTCAGTTGAGTTTCAAAAGCATATACACACTACTATAAAACAAAAGGAATATGCCATAGACATCTCAAACCCGTAGCTCACGCTCGAATTAACGTCATGATCAAGTTTTTTTTTTTTTTTAAATGGAAATCCATGATTCATGACATCCTTTGTTAAATCTGCAACAAACAAAAAAAAAATTTTTTTTTTTGGACGGAACATATGTTTCAGTCACCATGGAGGTCCAAAACTACTTTCCACATCAATTAATGTCCCAATTTCAATGGACTTTCCACTGTCAGTTCCAATTCTGCAAAAGTCCCTCCCAACCAATTAGATGACTGGTTTGTTTGATCTTTCTCCTTATCTTCTTTCCTTCACACTTGGAAAACAGGTTCTCTGCTGTACCTAGGAAAAAAACTACTTTTCTTCCACCTTGCCTTTTAAATAAGAAAAAGAAAAATTCACAACTGTCCCTGTCATGTCAAAACATGGTCCAATGTCTCCGCAGGTAGCCTTCAAACTAAGGAACCTAATTGAGCTAACTCTTAGAAGGCTAGAACCCGAACTTTCCAAGAAATTCAAAGAAATCCCTCTCTAAACCAAGGAAAAAAAAAGGGATAATTGCAGAAACCTCCCTTGCCTTTTATAGTAATAGCATTGACCTCCCCTATCAATTTTGAAATAGTACTGACCTCCCCTATCAAAAGTTGGAGGCAATTTAATAGGTAAAAATGGGTCAATTTACTAAAGTACCCCTGACATGATTTAATTTTACCAAATGAATGTGATGAGTACTTTCATCAAACCCGACAAAACATTTGTTAATAAAAATTACACTAAATTAACTATTTCTGCATAGTTTAACTAATTAACTAAATAACTAAATAACTAATAATCTAATTAACTATTAACTAATTAACTAATTATCTAATTGTTAATAGTTATTAACTAATCAAACTATTTCTGCATAGTTAAACTAATTAACTAATTAATTAATTAACTAATTAACTAATTTCTATTTATCTAATTAACTAATTAACTAAAACTGTTGTCTGTCCGAAACTAACAAACTATTTGCATGTTAAACTAATTAACTAAAACTGTTGTCTATCCGAAACTAACAAACTATTTGCATGTTAAACTAATTAACTAACTAATTATCTAATTAATTAATTAACTAATTTTTATTTATTTAATTAACTAATTAACTAATTATCTAATTAACTAATTAACTAAAGCTGTTGTCTATCCGAAACTAACAAACTATTTGCATGTTAAACTATATGTAGTATGCATTATCTATTTAAAGCATTGTCTATTTATGGGTATTTTACTTTCAAACATTTAATTTATGATAAAAACATCAATGTTTGTAAGTAAAATTCAAAAAGTGTTACAGTAATATTCTTACAAAAAGGGAGGGGCATAGGGTCATAAATTAAATGTTTAAAAGTAAGAATATTGATACAAAAAGGGAGGGGCATAAGGCCATAAATTAAATGTTTGAAAGTAAGAATATTGATATTACTGTAACACTTTTTGAATTTTACTTACAAACATTGATGTTTTTATCATAAATTAAATGTTTGAAAGTAAAATACCCATAAATAGATGATGCTTTAAATAGATAATGCATACTGCATATAGTTTAACATGCAAATAGTTTGTTAATTAGTTAGTTAGTTAATTAGTTAATTAGTTTAACATGCAAATAGTTTGTTAGTTTCGGACAGATAACAACTTTAATTAATTAGTTAATTAGATAATTAATTAATTAATTAGTTAATTAGTTAATAGTTAATTAGATAATTAGTTAATAGTTATTTAGTTTAACTATTAACTAATTAGATAATTAGTTCAAGCAGATAATAATTGTCAAGCAAGTAAGGGCAAAATTGAAAGAAAATTCTTATCTCACTTCCACAAAAGCTGTCAAGGGGACTTCTGCAACGAATTGTTAGTGTTCAGGGGAGGTGAATGTAATTTCTAAACCTAGGGGGGAGATCAGTGCAAATGTCAGAAATCTCAGAGGAGGTTTCTGCAATTATTCCAAAAAAAAAGGCAAACAAAGTCATCATCTTTGGCGATGCTTACGTGATGGTATATGGTACTACTGCTACTAACCGCCTATCCACCAGGTTGTCTTTGTGTCCATACCTCAATTGCTTTTCTCTTCATACACGTTAAATCTTTATCACAAGGCTCAATTTCTCATGGAATTCAACTTTCTTCGAGCTTCCACATTTGACCACCTCATTTTCACAATTTTTCTTTTTAAAATCTTGTGTTAGTAGAAGTATTTATGCTGAATTCTCCTTCTTTTTTTTAGTATATAACAAGTTTTCTCATCGGGGTTCTCTTCTTTTCTTTGTTTTCTTCCTTCCTGTTGCTTCTCCTGCTATTCAGTTCCATCCCCATCAAAGTTCGCCTGATTATCTCTCTCTTACTCTAAGCTCTGTCCACACCTAAAGCACACAAATCACAAAACTCATACTCATACAACCAAAATCCAATCTTTTTTTTTCATATTATATTCTGCAGCCATCCGTTTGTGTTTAGGAAGAATTCCCACTCGGGATTATACAAAATTGGGTAGTATTTGAGGATTTTCTCGTCCTTTTTCACATATGAAACATATTTCTTACACTATCTGCTTATTCATTTATTCCCCTTTAAGCTATCTCTTTTTCTTCAATATCCAAACAAGTTCTGAACTTTCTTGAATGATCTCAACCTGGTGACCTTGTTCATATGTTTTGCGTATAAAAGGGGCGTTACCCTTTTGGTTTTAGTCCCCATTGAAGATGCTTTGATGAGAATCAAGATCAGTTTAAGTCAAATTCGTGAAGAACTATCCAAAATGATGAAGTGTTTTTACATATTCAAAGATAAGTCATCAAGATCAGGTAGGGAAGGGAGATCAGCACCAGAATTAAGGAATAAAAGTAAATCAAATAGTTCAGCATCAAGTCGTCCAACAAGGTCCACTGGCTCATCTTCAATGCCTAGGAGCATCCCAGAAATGTACAGAGAAAAAGAGCACAACTCGATAGTGTTTTCTCTATCAGAGCTCAGAGAAGCTACTAATAATTTCAATAAATTGTTGAGGCTTGGAGAAGGTGGTTTTGGGAGTGTTTATAAAGGGAAAATTAGGCCACCTGATGGCAAGGGTGATCCTATTGTCGTTGCTATAAAAAAGCTCAACATATATGGCTTACAGGTACCAGCTTCTGCTTTATAATTTACTCCTTCTTTGCAAAATTTAGAGTAAAATACTCATCTTATGCTGTGTGATAGGTGGATTATCAATTCTGTATTCTTCTGCATCTGTCTGGTAGTTAATTGGTTTCATTGGCGAAGAATACTATTTAGGAAACATGAGATAGCATGAATGCACTTTTAGATAAACGAAGAATACTATTTAGGAAACATGAGATAGCATGAATGCACTTTTAGATAAACAAAAGTTGAAACTTAATTTAAAAATGTGTTGCAATGTATTAGAAAACAAGATGCCAGAGAGCTGCTGGAAGGGGCAACTACTTTTATGTGATGTTTGGTAATGTTAGACTAATCCAAGTTAACTTGGGTCAAAGGATACACGGCTACTACGTCTATA